>NC_081842.1:133031813-133257940 GCF_963259705.1 Myotis daubentonii
AAAACTAGTTCAAAGTCAGAAACTAAGAAATACATGTGTCTGTTTCTTCAAGTTCAGCAATTGACCTGAGTCCCAAAAGAAGTTTCCATGGGATGGGTTTCTGAGGAATGAGGCCAAGTGGCCATCCTTTTATCCTCAGTCCAACCAGTTAATAAAGAGAGCATCATTCACTGCAGGTTGGTGGCAACTCTATTGTCTCTAACTATATCAAAGAGTGGGGTTGGGAAGGTGCCCTTTGTGTGATGTTAGTACGGTCCATGGCTCCTTTGGCTCTGCTTTCACTTTTGAACCGGTAATAGGATGGGACTGCCTAAACTCCAACCAGTGCAGAAGAAAAAGGAGCAGATCCTTGGTGAGGTCTGGGCAACTACAAATGGTGCTTAAAGATGTTGACGCAGATTAGAGGGAGATGTGTAATTCATAAAGCCAGGCAATGTGGGGGTGGAAGAAGAAGAAGAAAATTGAAAAAGGGTGAGCTATTGATTCAGTCATGGAGGCTTGGTGTCAGGATATGTGTGATAGGGCCATTAAACTTCAAACCACCAGGCACAGACTTTATTAGAGGATTCTCTACCTTCTTAAACTGTGGGGGGGGGGGGGCGCAGGGGAAGGGGAGCATCTTATAACCTATTTAAAATATGTAGCAAACACATTTTAAACATAAACTATAGGATATACCTTAGTGTCACATTTTATATTTAATAATACTATATGCTGTGAATATGGTAGATTACATTTTTAACCATCATACCAAAGAATGAGTATTTCATGAGAAATCTAAAGGGATTACTTTTCCTATTTCTTCATTAGGTAAAGAAGACTATCATCTAACAAGACAGCTTAAAGTGGCTGTTTGGATGTTGTAAAGAACCATCAAGTTTATTATTTGTGACACAAATGGAAACTTTTTAAGTAGATTATGTTCCGACATAAAGGATTCCAGTTAAGACACCAGATTGCAAAGCAAAGACACAAACAGCTGCTGCAGCTTTGAAACTGTACTTACTGCTCAGTTGTTCACAAAAATGTTTAGATCAACTTCACTACTTTCAAACTTTCTGTAGACAAGTGGCATGGATGTATTACAGGCCTAGGGAATGGCTGGAGAAACCATCAAAGGCTGACAGCAAAGCCAGGAAGTGTGCAGGGGGCACAAGCCTCCCCTCCATGACCAAATGAAGCACTCACTACAAAGACCAGAATATGATTGAAGAAAACATGGGCAGCCAACCTATGAAACAAAATGAAAACTTCAACTATAATGAAATCACTGCTTGTGTTACAGCAAGAAGCAGTCCCTGGAGAATCAATAAACAATTTGGTTTCCAGAGAATATGAACTCTACTTGCCAAAGAGAATCAGAGGGACCAATTTCTTTTTTGATGTTATTCTCTCTGCCCAAGTTTCTGCTTATGTGTGGTCTAGCCATCCTTCATTATCCTTACTTCATTAGCTTCTTCAAATTCCTGTAGGACGTAGTATGGATCTTCATCTGTGTTGGTGCCTTTGAATACTGTAGGACATGATTTGCATCACTATTCATACTTGCCATGTAATTATGTCAGTTAGGAAACTTCAGAGAGATTGCAAATCTTGCTAACATATCACATTTCATTTGTTGTTTTAACAACTTAGTGATGCCAGTGGAAAAACATTATTACTATTACCTCATTGTATGTTTGGCACATAGAAGATATTCAGTAAATATGAGTTGAATATGTTTCAATTTTAGACAGAGTAAAAAGCCCAAAGAAACTTCCAAGTTTACACAGTTAAGAAACAGTAAAACCACATTTTAACACATACCTAAAATTTCTGATTCCAAATCCAGAGTTCTTTCTATTATCAAGGCTTCCTCTCATAGTCTGCCTTGTTTTTGCACATTCATACACAAACACACACACACACACACACACACAGACTCACACAGTCACACACACTCACACAGAGCTTATCTAAGATTGAAACGGTGCTGCAGTGTGAATGGCTAATAAGACTGTGTGCCCACTGTGAGGTTTACAAATGAATCATTTATGGAAGTTAGACAAAAGAAATACCTATTCAATGACAATAAACATGCCACATTATCCTATGAGGTAATTTAAGTAAACTATGATAAACAAAAATCTTTATTTCCTTTCTTAAAGCTCTGCTGTGTCCTACGGAGAATGACTGAGATGAAGAAAAGGACAACAAAATAATTGAAAGGCAACCTGAAAGGAAGGTATAAAGTCAGTAAAAAGAAACTTTTGGGATGTTCAGCACACTACTCACTATACCCACCTGGATGAACTCTAACATTCTTCTCTGCCAGTCTTCACACCTGCAGAGGGAACAGTTGGAACCACTAAGGGAGGTGACCTTACTCTGAAGAGGAGCAGACAAGTGGAGGAGGCAGTGGAGACCTGACAGGATCAGAATGACCTCGGTGATCTCTCGGATCTCCAGTCTCTGCATCTATACCAAAGCGCTGCACTCAGACTATTCTTTAGACCACTATGTGGGTGTCACCCCCAATGCAATGCTAACTAAGCTAGCAGATGTCTTTGTATCTCCATATAATAGTATCTTAAAATAAACATTTAAATGTTTGTTGGTGATGACACATGTATCTACATAAAAATGCACCCATTGCAGCAGGTCATGCTGACTATCTCACTGTGTTTCTCCAGTTCCTGTTACCCTATGCAATGAGTATTTTCAAAAATATTATTTGAGAGTTGCCAGTTATATCAACTAGTTTGAGGTATCACAGTCATGGAACTAGCTTATGGAAGGCAGAGGGGGATAATGAGCAGCATCAGGAAGAGATGGAACCAAAGTAGCATCGCCAACCTCAAGTCCAGAATAAAAAAAATTTATTAAGTTCCCTAAGGGTGAATTGACTGTGCTCCCAAGTGCAGTAATGGTTTTCAGAATAAATAAATTAATTAAAAGTGTCTACCAAGTTGACAAGCATTACAATTGTTTTTAGTCTGTTTCTAAGAATTATTTCATCACTAACTTATATTACTGCTCTTGAAAATACAAAAATAAAAAGAATCCCAATTTATGAACGCTCTAAGTTTTTATCTAAATGTATAATACCGGAATAACACCCTTTTTTCAACTTAAGAAACAGCTTGTGAGTAATATTTATTGATTCAAACTGGTATCCTTCAGAATTACAGGAAGAATCTAAGACTTTATAAGATCAAAGTCTGGTGATAAACATGTTTTGCCCAGCCTGTGTGGTTCAGTGGTTGAGCGTTGACCTATGAACTAGGACAGTGATGGCGAACCTATGACACGCGTGTCAGAGGTGACACGCGAACTCATTTTTTGGTTGATTTTTCTTTGTTAAATGGCATTTAAATATATAAAATAAATATCAAAAATATGTCTTTGTTTTACTATGGTTGCAAATATCAAAAAAATTCTATATGTGACACGGCACCAGAGTTAAGTTAGGGTTTTTCAAAATGCTGACACGCCGAGCTCAAAAGGTTTGCCATCACTGAACTAGAAAGTCATGGTTCCATTCCAGTTCTGGGCACATGCCTGGGTTGTGGACTTGATCCCCAGCAGGGGGCGTGCAGGAGGCAGCCAATCAATGATTCTCTTTCATCATTGATATTTCTATCTCCCTCTCTTCCTTCCTCTCTCTGAGATAAATAAAAATATATTTTTAAAAAAACAAACATGTTTCATGCATGAACATGTTTAAGTGTTAATAGTAAATATTATTATTATAAAAGTTCTATGGGTAGTGATTTGTCCTTAGTCCTCACAATAGCCCATGAGATTATTCCCATTTTAAAACTCAATTTTTAAATTATCTTTCAACATTTAAATTATTTAAAATTTTTAAATCTTTTCATTTGAAGGTTAGCAAATGTATGAGGCTTTCCCAAGGATGCACAAACCAGTATGCGACAGAGACAATATGGATGCAAAGCAAATTTTCTCATATTAAATCAAGTGCATCTTATAACTGATGGAGGCATGGAGTCCATGTTTAATTCAAGTCTAGTAAAAAGAAACTAGACTTCCCTGTCCTCTTTACACAGAAGCATAGCTGATAAAGTAAAAACTATGATCTCCAGAGGGTCATAGGTAAAAATAATGAAAAATATTTTTTCATGAACAATTAACATTTAGTTCCAAAGAAAGTATGAAGCCATCTCATGTCCAATCACATGAGGGTCAGAGGCAGTGGAGGAATAGGAATATTTTCTGGGCCAAATTTGAATCTAAGTACTTGAATGCTCATAGCAGAGTTTCTCAGCAGCAGCACTACTGAAATTAGGAGCCAGATATTTCTTTGATGTGTAGGAGGGAAGGGGAGTTGTTTTATGCATTGTAGGATATTTTGCAACATGCCTGGCTTCTACCCACTAAATGCCAGTGGTGACAACCAACAATGTTCCTAGTGTTGCCTCTCTGGGAGGTGAAATCAGCTCTTTCTCCCATAGAAAACTACAGACTTGGAGGACATATGATTTTTTTTCTGTTCCTGAAAGTTTTCTTTTTTCTTAATTATAAAATGTTACTGAGAACTTTTCCAAACTTTTTTCAGGTGTAGAAGAAGTTTAAGAATGAAGTTTTCACCCAAATGAGTATGAAAGAATTGCCTCAATAAATATTACCAATAATCACTATGTTTTAGTTGATTGTGACTTTCCTGTCCTTTGATTTCTGCCACTGTGAAGACAGTCATTCTAGATAGAGTGTGTCCTAATGACACAAAACATACTGTAAATGGTAACATCATTGGGAGATATTATATATTATGGGAAATTTTTGTCATTTAATGACCTATATATATAAAAGCCTAAGTAGCTGGAACACCAGAATGACCAAAATACTGGAACGACCAGTTGCTATGACACACACTGACCACCAGGGGCAGACGCTCAACACAGGAGCCGCCCCTGGTGGTCAGTGCGCTCCCATAACCAACCTCCCGTGGCCAGCCAACTTCCCCTGGTCTCTCTCCATGGCTGGCCAACCTCCCGTGGTCCCTCCCCGCATCCAGCAGGCCCCAGGCAGCAGCCGGCAGCTGCAGGAAGGCCCTGGCTAGCAGCTGGCAGCCAACAGGAAGGCCCCAGCAGACAGCCAGAAGGCCCTGATCAACCCTGATCACTGGCCAGGCCTAAGGACCCCACCCATTTATGAATTTCGTGCACCGGGTCTCTATTAAATGTATAAAATTCAGTGTTAGAACCCAGGGACTCTGCTAGCATGCAATGAATATAGAAGGAGCAAAAATAAACAAACAAAAAGTGAAGAGTGAATATGATCAGCTCATTTTCAACAAAGGTTCCAAAGCAATTCAATAGCAATATGGAGGTATTTTTCCACAATGGTTCTATTGGATCAACTAGATGTACCTATTGGGAGGGAGAAGGGGACATTGATTCTAGCCATACAAAATACACAAAAGTTATATTGAAATAGACCACATACCTAAAAGTAAAGTTTAAAGTTATAAAAGCTTTTAAAAGAAAACATAAGAGAAAATCTTTGACTTTTTGATAAGCAAAGATAGAAAGAACAAAAGAAAAAGAAAGATAAAAATGAGGCCATGGGTATGATCAAAATGTAAGACTTTTGGTCTTTGAAAATACAATGAAGAAAAATAAAAGCAAGCCAAAGCCTAGGAAAATATATTGTCAATACAGCTAACTGATAAGGACTTGTATCCAGAATGCATGAAAACTGATACAACTCAAGAAAACAACCCACTTTTAAAAATGAAAACATTTAAATAAACACTTCACAAAACAGATATACAAGTGGTTAATAAACACATGAAAAGATGTTTGATATAATTGGTCATCAAGGAAAGGCAAACCAAAACCATGGTAAGATGCCACTAAAAACATTAGATTGGCTAAAATTTAAAAGATATATCATACCGAATTTTGGCAAGGATGCAGAGGAACTAGAACTCTCATACAGTACTAGCGGAAATGTAAAATAAGAGGGATACTCTGAAAAACAGATCAGTCATTATTTAAATGTTAAACTTACATACAGCTATTATATGATCCAGCCAGTGACCCATAAGAAACAAACAAACAAAAAATGTGTCCACAGAAAGACTTTTACATGAATGTCAATAGAAAATTTATTTATAATCACCAAAAACCAGAAATAACCCCAAATTATGAATATCTATACAGTGGAATACTAGTAAGCAATAAATAAAAAGGCATTATTAATATACATTCATGTGCCACATAATGACATTCTGGCCAATGACCAACCACATACACAACAGTGATCCCATAAGGTAATAACGGAGCTGAAAAATTAATATCATCTAGTAGCCATCATAACACCTTGAGTCAACACATTACTCACATTGTTTTGGTGATGGTGATGTAAACAAAACTTTTGCTCTCTTAGTCATATAAAAGTATAGCACATACAATTACAGTAGTAAGCTAAACCATCTAAGTTTGTAAAAACATACTTGATGATGTCAATACAATGACAAAATTGTCTAACAATAAATTTGTCAGAATGTTTTTAAGTAGCCTGTGACTATACTCAATACCATGGATAAATCTCAATATCATTAAGTAGAAGAGCCCAGCAAAAAGCAATAACTAATGCATGATTCCATTTATATAAAATTCTAGAACATACAGACTCATTTGTAGTGATGGGAAACAGATCAGTGTTTCCTGGGATTGGTGGGGAAGGAAAGAAAGATGAAGAAGAAATTTGTACAGTGACAGAAAAGTTTGCTATCTCACCCTAGCTGGTTCTGCTCAGTGGAAAAGTTTGCTATCTTAATTGTGATGATGCTTAAGGGTGTGTGCATATGGAAAAACTGCTGAGATTGTAAACTTTAAATGTGTGTAGTTTACTGTCCTTCATTTATAACTCAATAAAATAAAAAAGAAGAAGTTGTAGGAAAATAAAAAGTTTTATCTACCTAATAGAAATTGCGATGGAAGATAATACAACCTCCAATCCTATTATTCCAAAATAACCTTTAAGACAATTTTGGTAAAGTTATATGTTGCATACACACCAAATCCATGACATAGTTGTACTTGAGAGCCAGTCTAACTAGTATATCTTGCCCTGCAAGCCAGAATTTAAAATCAGACGTACATACACCCACACACACAGACACATATACTCAGCACACAATCCTATTACAAAGCAAAATCACCTATTACAATTATTTCAGTTTGCCTACCTGTGCATTATTCCTGTATTTGAGCCCAAGTTTCTGTCATTCTTTGGCTCAAGACATAGCTTATATTATATATATAAAATGATATTACCCTGATATCATTCAAGTTGGTGTTTATAGCAATGTTTCAACAAATATTAAATTCTACAAAAGTTTCAAAATCTTAGAAATGCATAAATGAAATAAATTCTGTGTTCTTTATACTTATACAAAACTCAAAACTGATAGAAAATTATATTAAGCTGGTATTTGAATGTGCCAGGCCAGCAAAAGTTAAACCCTGGGAAAAGTCTCATGTCCTTAATCGAAGAATAAATGCATACAATATTATTTGAGTCACAACAAAGAAACTAAATTCACAACAGGAAAAAATAAAAGACATTTATTTTCATATTTATTTGGCCACTTTGGTCATTATTTTTTTCTGAAAACCAAACAAAACACGATAGGACCTGAATACCTAAGTTAGGTGCATTATATCTTCAAAAAATAAATTAACTACAATCCGTGGTTTACAATCACAGCTTGGGCTTCCCCTTGTTTCTCTCTAATAATGATGAATTATATATTATTATGTCACAAATTAGACAGCACAAGGATTTAGGGTGCGGTGAATATTTGCTGTTTCATCAGAAATTGAGTATCACTAACTCTGGCCAATGTAGACATAAATTAAAACAATATTCTAAAGATATTTGGTAGAGGTTTTTTTTTTTTCCACTCCAAAGATTAGTTAATGTCTTGATGCAAATGATGTTATAATCTAAAATGAGGGTTAGCACTTAGGAAGCAAAATGAAGCAAGAGAAATAAAACAGGTTGGAATGAAGGGAAAGGAAAATAATACAAAGACATACAACATACAGGGTAAACTTAACAAAAATCTAAAAGTAGAAACCAAGCAGTACAGGCGCAAGTAACACAACCATCAAAAGAATCACAAACAAGTATAAGTGAATTTACCCTAACTATATTTTTTTCTTTACCCTAATTATTTCTTAAATTGGAATAATGGTAGCCAAAGTAAAGAACATACTGTGATTTAAACACACACACGTATAATGAAACAAGGTTGAGATACTGCACTCAAAGCTAAGCTTTATAACTTTCAAGCTCTGTGATCTTGGCCAAATCATTCAACTATACTCTGCTTCAATTCCTCAGTAGATGTGAGTCATACAACCAAGTGAAGTACTTCTGATTGAGCCCTTTACACAGAGCAAGGAATATTGTAAGAACAATAAGTTTTGGATATTATTATAAACTTAATTAGGAACTCTCAGGGGGAAAAAAAACTAATGCAATGTCACAACAAACATATCAGTTATGCTAAAGATGTATTAGTGCTACTACATAACAAGTATTTGCATAAAGTGGTAGTAATGATGCAATGGGAACTAAGAAAATGGTTCTAATAATCCACAATGATTAATAGTAGAGATATTAGATTAAACAGAAAGGACATAAAATGAAATTAAACCCTATTTTCCCAAATTGACAGTTCCAATACAGATTCCGAGAGAGGTCCCAGAGAACGGCCCAAGAAAAATTCCAAAAGAAAGACATCATTTTTTTGGCAAATTTTTTAAACTAAAAGATAAAAAACATATTTACCAGCTGCAAATAAGGGGAAATGCTTCAAAATTCAAGAATAAAAGTAACACGGAATTCATTTTCTGACATAAGAAGAAAGCCAAGGGAACTGGAGCTGTCAACGCAAGCACAGCAGCTGAGGGTGAGCATCTCTGTGAGTGCAAGTGGAGACTGCGCTTCTAAACCCAGCATGAAACACTTGCAAACGACAACCATAACAAGTCAGCAGCTAGTTTATTTATCACTTCTTTATTTACTTTTTAAATACTATTGTTAGAGCAGTTTTTAGATTCACAGAAAAATTAAGAAGGTGCAGAGATTTCTCATATACTTCCTTCCCCCACACACTAAAAGCCCCCGCCCCTTGTCAACACCTCCCACAACAGTGGTTGTTACAATTTATGAACCTACATTGACACCTTTATTCATTTTTATTATTTACTTTTACTCTATCTCCTATATCACTTACCCTCAAAATACTAGATTCATTAAACCAAAGCCTTGTCCATCAGGCTCAATAACCAGAAACAATACCTGAAAAGGACTTATTCTCTATGTATCCAAAACTGAATTTTAAAAAGTCCTTTGATTTCTCTTCTTTAGCAACTTTCATATTTGTCCCTTGACCCTCTCCACATGATTTGATTTGGCTCTTTTCTTCACTTTTCTTTCCCTGGACTATTACAATCTTCTCATAACTGTTTTTGTGTTTTATTGGGCCTTCATTCAATCTCCGCTTCATACTACTGAATGAGCAAATTTATCTTAAGAGAAAATGTGGCCATACAGTTTTCTTACTAAAACTAACATATGTACTCTTAGTTCAAGATGGTGGATGTGACAATTTCTATCTTGAGGATCCACCAAATTAATAATAATAAAAAAAACGAGAAAGAAATAGTCAAACATTAACAAAGAGATTAGGAGGGGCCATGAACATGAGAGCATCATAGTTCTGGAAGACAGTATGTAAATGAGAAGAGCAATGTCTTGGGAAGCAAGCACAGGAGGGCCATCAAGACCATCTCCAGAGAAAACTGCAACAGAGAAGGTAGTTGACTAATCTGGCAAAATGCTGAAAATGTTTTGAGTTCAAAGATCAAATATCTGATGGAAGAAGGAAATGGGAAACAAGATGGACAATAGAGGGATTAATTAAATGCATCTATAGAAATATAAAAATTCTATTGTACATGTATTTTCCTATCCCCTTACATAGAATGCTAACAGCTAGTTGTTTATTCCCAGGTATGTGTGTAAATGTGTGTGTGTGTGTGTGTGTGTGTGTGTGTGTGTGTGTGTCCCAGGAGAAAGCCTAGGTAGAGAAATTCAAGAGATATTATTAGAAAGGGATAGACAAAATATGAAAGAGTTCTTAAAAACAAAAACTGATTGTTCCTCTCCCCTCAAAAAGTCTAATAAGCCCTAACCGGTTTGGCTCGATGGATAAAGTGTCGGCCTACAGACTGAAGGGTCCCAGGTTCGATTCTGGTCAAGGGCATGTACCTTGGTTGCAGGCACATCCCCAGTGGAAGGTGATCAATGTTTCTTTCTCATCAATGTTTCTAACTCTCTATCCCTCTCCCTTCCTCTCTGTAAAAAATCAATAAAATATATTTTTTAAAAAACTCTCCTTGTCAAGTATATAAAAAAAATCTAATAAGTAAATTGTAATGTAAGTCAAAGAAATTCTCTTAACTATAATGTTTAAAATATAAGGAAGAAATTATGGGAAAGAATATAAAATATATAAATGGGTCATTTAAGGAAGCACACTATCAGATTAATTAGAGCTATAAGAAGCATAGAAAAAATGGAGAAGAGAAACTGTATTCAAAAAATAATAAGAGAAATTTTTCTAAAGTTGAAGAGATAGACCAGTCTTTGAATAAATATACTCACTAAATCTTGAGTAGAATGAATGAATGAATGAACGAACGAAAAATCCAAACCCAAACTTGTCATTGGGAAATTTAAATGGTAACTGGAACATCCTAAAAGGTCAGGCCACTAAAAACAAGACAATAGATTGGTATCTGCAGTCACTTTTGCAGCACTAGATCTCTAAAAGCAGTCGGATAGCCCAACAAAACTATTAATCTAGGATAAAAACAAAATTAAGTATTTGCAACGTTTTAGAAATTCTCTAGTGCATAACCCTTTCTTAGAAAGTAAATTGAAGATGTGCACTAGCCAAGCAAAAGGATAAAATAAAGAGGAAGTAAAAAAAAAACATAAAAAACAAAGGATATAATCAGAACCATAAGTAAAGTCTCAAAATATCAACTAAATTGCATGGCTAGAAAACAATCAGGTCAAGTTTGAGTATGAGCACAGAGTGCCCAACATCTTAAGGGGAAAAAGGAGTTTATAAACTATAAATGGTAAATTTAAATTTTAGGAAAAAAAAGTGTAATGATGTTCTAAAGGCAGAAAATGAAGGAAAAATTAAGGCAACTAGAAACTCCAGGAAAGACAAAAGGCTATACAAAATAGGAAAAAAGTGATCATAGGGGGAGGTTTATCAAATCATAAATATGAGACTTTTTAACTTTTAGAAGAAATCTATATGTAAAATATTTCATAATAATGATATTACAGATAAAGAAAAAATAACAAATTTCAAAGACTTTGATTTAAAAATGTAAAACATCTCATAAAATTTTATATTGATTACATGTTGAAATGAAAATTATTTTGATATATTAGGTGAGGTATATGATATTAAAATCATATTTTAACTTTTTTAATGTGGCTACTAGATAATTTGAAATTACATATATATAGCTTACATTATAACATTACTAGAGGCCCAGTGGATGAAATTCGTGCACAGGGGCAGCAGGTAGTCCCTCAGTCTGGCCTGCACCCTCTCCAATCTGGGACTCCTCAGGGGATGTCTGACTGCCATCAGAGATCCCTCTCACAATCCAGGACTGCTGGCTCCTAACCATTCACCTGCCTGCCTGCCTGATTGCCCCTCACTGCCTCTGCCTCTGCCTGCCTGATCGCCTCTAACCACCTCTGCCTGCCGGCCTGATTGCCTCCTAACAGCTCCCTGCCAGCCTGATCGCCACCTAACCACTCCTCTGCTGGCCTGATCGCCCCCAACTGCCCTTCTCTGCGGGCCTGATCACCCCTAAGTGCTTGCTCCCCCACACCGGCCTAATCTCACCCTTAACTGTTTGTTCCCCCATGCCAGTCTGATCTCACCCCTAACTGCTTGCTCTCCTGTGCCAGCCTGATTGCCCTAACTGCCTCTGCCTTGGCCCCCGCCACCATGGCTTTGTCCAGAAGGAAGTCAGACATCTAGAAGATGTCTGGTCAACCTGGTCTAATTAGCATGTGATCCTTTTATTAGTATAGATATTTTCATTAAACACTGTGCATGTGAAGTACTTTTTTTTCAAAGACTGAGGAAAGAGAGAGAGAAAGAGAGAGAGAGAGATCAATGTGAGAGAGAAACATCAATCGGTTGCCTCCCATCCACACCTAATCAGGGATCAAACCTGCAATGGGCTATGTGCCTTGGACTGGGAATCAAACCTGCCACCTTTTGATACATGGTATGACACTCCAACAAACTGAGCCACACTGGCCAGGGCACATGTGAAATAGTTTTGTTCCTCATTAAGCCATCAGTATTTCTAAATGTCCACAGTGTGTACCAGGATTATATTAGTTGCTTTTGGCTACATCTACCTAAGTTCATTTATGTCAAGTGTTGTCATTTCATTTTGCTGATAGAGAAATAGAAGCTCAAGAGATAAATCACATAGAATTATTCTTCCAATTGCAATGCCAGAACTAATTAAATACAACTTATTACTCCCCACCCCCAAAGCTTTTAGTCACCATATATATATACCTGTATATGTCCCTAGATAATAGTATTTGCTTCCTTCTACAGTTATCATAGAGATAAAAATCAAATTCAAAAGAAAACAATTTCCAGACACCTTCAGACAATAAATATAGCATTTATTTGAAGAGAAAACAAAAACAAGATGGGAGACTCATCTTGTATAATAATTTAATTAACAGCATGTTGAGAAAATAAAAACATTTTTCTTAATGTTTTCCATCACTTCTGATTTCCTTTTGTGAAGACTTGCCAATCTGTTGTGGTTGATACAGGTCTCCTGCTTTTTTATGCATGCTTGATTTGCATAATGTGCTATGATGCCTCATGGGCACTGACTTAAGATCAACTGAGTTAATTTGCTTTCTTAACTTGGGTTTAAGTGTTTCATGGGCACTAAACTTAAGATCAACTGAGTTAATTTGCTATTGAGACTCAGAAAATTAGAATCATGCTTCCCCATTTTCTTTTAAACAGAATTATAATCATGGTTATTTGATCAAATAGATGTCTAAAACGCAGAGCCAAAGACTGTAATGTTTTACCTGTGAACAAGAATAAGAGTTAGAAACTATTGGTAAAACTAGTAAGTTATGTTGGAGTAGACAACATGAGTTTGACCTGCTAAAAGACACTATTAATTTTTACAGGAGGGCACTGTTACATCCCTTCATAGCATTCACGGTATCTGAGAAATGCTACATGTCTTTAAAAAATTGAAGATGATACCCTAGGACCGTGGTCGGCAAACTGTGGCTTGCGATCCTCATGCGGGTCTTTGGCCCCTTGAGTGTGGCTCTTCCTAAGCCTTAGGAGTACCCTAATTAAGTTAATAACAATGTACCTACCTATATAGTTTAAGTTTAAAAAATTTGGCTCTCAAAAGAAATTTCAATCGTTGTACTGTTGATATTTGGCTCTGTTGACTAATGAGTTTACCGACCACTGCCCTAGGACATAAAATAAGCAACTAGATCAGCAGAAAGCAAGACTGCATTGGAGGGCTCATTTCAGAGGAAGGAATGACTTCAGAAGAAGCACTTTAGTGTGGTGTTTTCAAGAAAGGCATTGAACCATCCACTCAATATATGTATGTAATTTGAGTGAAAGCAAGACTACCAGCATGGGTATAAATTTACTTATTAATATTCATTTTGTTCAATTGTTCTCTCATTTTTCAAAAAATATGTGTCAGGTACTGTATTAAATGCCCTGGGTTTTCTGGTGAAAGAAAGAGACAAGTAGTCAACAATAGATAATAGACAATACTAGACAACTACTATATTAAAAAAAATTTTTTTCAACTTAAACTTGAATACCTACAAGTAAAAGTGCTGAGATATCTATTAAGCCAGGCATTATGGTGCAAGTTTTTATGAATGCTCCTTTATACTAGAAAAAGTATCATATTCACCCTTTGTACTATAAGTACCACCGTTCATTCAATAATTATTTAACTCAATTGTTTTCCTAAAGATGGTTAAATCAGTCAATGTGTCTTCCTCTTTGGTTTTGATACAAGATTCATTGGTATAAGGATATCTGCATGAATTAATAAGAACTATTTCTTATTTATTGGTATAAGGATATATACATGAATTAATAGAAACTGTTTCTTACTCTTATTATATCAATTGGTTAAATTACATTAACTCATGAATTTTACTTACCATAATACATTTATGAAAACATGAGAACTTAATGAGTTGTACCTAGTTGAAAATAAATGGATTATATCAATTCATAAGCATAATTGTTTCTAACATTATACATTCGTGGAAACATATGATAATTTGGTGTGTGCCTAGTTGAAATTCTTAGATGGTATATCAGTGTTAAGTGTTTTCAGTCAGGAAAGCATCTGACTTGAACAAGCCAGTGAATCTATTCCTATTCATAAGATATCTCAGTTTTGCAAGCAGTAACAAATGTTTCTTCCATATTTCCTTACAATGCTGACCTCTCCTTATTCCAATATCCACCAAACCATTAAAATTCCATAAATGTTCAAAGAAGCATGTACCCCAAATTAGAAACACTATTCCAGTTTCATTCCTCTAGCAGGCATTTATGGAAGACATATTTTACTGTTGTGGTGTGTGTACTTGAGAGTTACTAATAACCAATGAAACAACATCAAGTCAAGTAAGTCCAAGGTAAGATTTGATCTGCAGGCATGGTGCTTCTTAGAAGTGGGTTCTAGTGAGAAATCTGACTCATGCCAACAAAATTAACTCCAGAATTCAGTCCTCAAGGTTCTACTACGCTAAAATTCCATATATTGAAAATTGTGTTATTTCCAATTTCTTTTAGTAATAAAATGCATGAATAGCCCCCCAAAAAAGGCTACAAATAGTCAACAATGCCAAGAGCTTTTTATCAGAAGCTCTTGTAGAATGAAGGGACTAGAGCTCTCTGATCCTGTACTCTTTCCCCTTGGGCAATACTCCATAATAACTCACTAATCATTAATAATTCCATTGCCCATTCAATTTCAATGAATACATAAATCAACTATTTACTCTAGGATGAGACATAGGAAATTCTTTGAAGCCAAAATTCTTTGGGGCATCAACAGTATGTAAATTGTATCTTCTTCTGTTGGAACTCTAAGTAAAGAAAAGGTGGGAAGAAAGGAGAATAATAAGACACTGAATGTTTGATAATTTGTTTTGTTTCTTTGTTTATCTAATGGCACGCTTTTAGGTTGGTTCAATACTGTGCTAATAAAACAAAAGAAAATGATATCTACTGACTTTTGAGAGGTTGAATGATGTGGCATGCTATGGAGGTAAGCAGTTTCTGTGTTTGCATTTCAGTATTTAATTGTTTCCTGTACTTAGACTGTTCAGTAGTTCAAATATAAACTGTTTAAGCTTAGGTAGACAAGGACAGTAGATGTTACTTTATTTACTATCTTCAACACTATATTGAACCAACCTGAAAGCATGACATTAGATGAACAAAGGAATACAACAGATTGCATAAGGCTCAGTGTCTTTTTAGCACCATTGCTTTGTCAAAAAAAAACAAAAAAAAAACACATTAATAAAAAGAAGGTAAAATGCAAGTAACAGGATAATAAAACATTCAGACATAACGCCATCCCAATATAAAATATTTAAAGTAAACAACTCAATGATTAAATGACTGATTTTGTGTACACAAAACGCAAAAACGATATCGTTCAACTTCAACGCAATGTTCATGTAACTGTCTCATCTTGGTGGCATGTAAAATACCATCTGCAACAAGATCTAACATAGTATAATCCCTTCTGAAAACCCTGGGGGAATTATGAAATATAAGCAATTCAGAAAAGTGTCAAAGTTTTACTTCTTCCACCCCCAGGCAGGTTCAGAACAATTTTTAAAAATCCTTCACTAGCACCAAAATTTAACTTGTGACTGAAGAGCTTTAGAAAATCCTGCCTGTCGCCCAGTTCCAGGCAGCACTTTCCTTTAGGAACTGTATCTCTGTCTCTGCTGTGGTTTCTATAGTGACAATTGTCTCTGAGTTTCACTGTGAGAAGATCTTTGGTACATTTGATAGGGAATGGAGGTGGTTTCACTGTGTCAACGCTCTTTGGCCTGATAGAATCCCATGACATTAAAAAAAAAAAAATTTCTGAAAATGATATGCCTAATTATATCTTTCTTGAAACAAATGCAGCTACGACTTGTAGAAAAACCTTAAGAACAGATTTGAGTACAAGTTGATGTGTTTCTCTTGGGGGAAATCCCTCCACACGAAGAAGAGAAAATATGCACATGTATATGCATACGATAGAATTTTAGAAACAAAAGGTTGGAAGCCATCTTCAAGATTATCTAACCTGCTATTAATAAGTACACGGTTAAGTAAAGAGACATAAAAGAAAAAAAGAACATTTCTTGCTTCCTAGGAATATGTTCTATAAAATATCAATGGTACCTACATGAAAAATAAGCAGAGAGAAGCATCAAGGAAGAGAATGTTTTGCTCAGTTCCAACGCAGTGGAGATAAAAATTAATAGGCAAAGTGTATCAAAAAAACAGATGCTCTGCTGAAAAGGCCTTCAGGCAGAATTGTGTCAGCTGGCTTTCTCTGGTGAGGCAGGACTTCAGCGTCTTACAGAATAATTGCTACATACCCCAGCCGAAGCACTTTACTGTACCTGGCTTCATGCTCAAGCAGCCATCCATTGATGGGGAGTGGGGGTCTATAGGGGCTAGAGTGACAGCCAGAAGATACATGTGATTTTAAATTATGTTCCTTTTAATTTAAAAAGTGTCATCTCTCTACTTTCTAAATGATCAGAAGTCTCCACAATTCCTTACCTTGCTTTTTAACCTAAGTAAAGCAGTAATAAGCATTATTTGTGCCATCTCAGTACTTAGAAAGGGTGTGTTTCAATTCTTAAATGTATAATAGATGAATATGTCAGTAAAAAAACAACAACACAGAAATGGTCAGAATGTTATAGTTGAAAAGAAAGTAGAAAGGATTACAATAATTTCCACATATAGATAATTTATAATGAAATAACAGGACAAAAGTAGGCAAGATTATGAACATTCTTTTAACCTGATTGATGATATCCTCTTCATGACGACCACAGCATAACAGCAGTCCTAGCACAGTGGGTCTCCAAGTGTGGTCCCTGGTCCAGCAGCATCATTGTTGCCTAGGCCCTTGTTAGCAATGAGGATTCTCAGGCTCCAGCCAGGACCCACTACATTAGAAATTCTGGGGCCAGTGATCTGTGATGTAACAAGCTCTGCGGGTGATTCCTTTGCCTGCTAACGTTTGAAACACTCTAGTCTGATACAGTTCTCAAATTTGAGTGCATTGTTAGGATCAATAGTTACACATTAATAGTTTTTATTCAACAGGACACATTCCCCAAAAATGTTGATTCTATAGGTATTTTTAATCACACCCTTGGTGATTTTGATGCAGCTGGACTTTGACCACAATTTGCAAATCCTGGCTTAATGTTTAAAAGTGTGGCAGACCCAGTTGAAAGCCCAGTATGGCCATTTCTTATATCTAAGCTAGTCAGCCTTTCTGAGTCTGTTTGCTCAGCATAAAGAATAATATTACCTTTCTCAAAGGATTGAAGTGAGAGTTAAGTGAAATAAAGTGTAAAAATTGAATAGCAGACTGCCACGCACAAGGTAATTGCTTAAAAATAATAATCTAAGGTGGCTTATTACTTTCCATGTTACTTGGTATTTGTTTTAAATGTCTAATATTATCGATAGCCTCTAACTTCACACATGGTGAAAAACATTCCACCTATTTGTACACATCTCCGGTCCTACTTGAAATTCAAAAGAGAGACTGGCTCAACAGTCTTCTACCAAAAAACAATAAATTGACTCACTCTAAGGAAAACACAGAAGTTTTTATTTTCTGCAATTTTTTAAAAAGATCACTTATTTAAAATAAAATAGTGTAGTAATTAAAAGCACAAACTCTGGTTCCAAACTTCCAGAGTTCAGACCCTGGCTCTGCCACCCGTTGGCTATGTGACCTTGACTTAACCCCAGTTTTATGAGAAGTCAAATAACTTTAATAATAGATACTTACCTCATAGTGTTGCATAAATTAGTTCATATATGTATGGACTCAGAATAGTGCTAGGAATAACCTTCAACAAATATTATTATCATTTAGCTAGAAAAATTATTAAAGTCACCTTTCTATGTACTGATTATGATACATTTGGAACCAAATTTAAACTTGACCTTTTGTCTCAGGGATTAGATAGAATTATTAGAAAAGAAAACAAAGTTCTAATTATTAATAAAAGTAGACTTTTAAATGTACAATTTTTACTAGGTACCAAGTCTTAAAATAAGAGCAACTTCTTATTTGCCTTGAATAATGCCTCAGGTCTAGGGAACTACACTGCTATTGCATTATCTACTGCAATTATCTACTGTTGAGTACTTGAATGACTGGAGTCCCATTGGCAGATCTGAATAAGGTGTAAAAGGAATCCCTCTCTAAGTACATGAGAAACCCATCCTGATGACCTAGTTTTTAAATAAAATTTTATTAGATATGTAAACTCTGGGAGAACCAAAGATATAGCTTCACAACTGAAATAAAACAATATTTTATACACTTGAGATATCTGAAACTTAAAATATTCTGAGAGCCAGTCTACATTAGTAGAAAAGCATGCAAAGAGAATTGGCCATCATCATGCATTTGCTGAAACGCTGTATATAATTCCAGATAACATAAGAAAAACTAACCCCATTCCAGTTTAGAAACCCACACATTTTTGAAGACCTGATTTGCACTCAAATATCTCATATTGAAAAGTCAGCCATGGTATGTTCTTTCAATATTTAATCCATAAAACATTTATATATTTCTCAAACATATTTCATATATTTTTTCTATCCTCACCTAAGAAGTGAGGATATTTTATTCATTGAGTTAGAAAAAGTGGGGGGGGGGGAGATAGAAAGAAAAAAAAACACATCAATATGACAGAGACACATGATTGTTGCCTCCCACACGCACCCTGACCAGGGGCAGGGATCGGACCTGCAACCCAAGTACGTACCCGTGAACTGCACTTGAACCCAAGACCCTCTGGTGCAAAGACCAACATTCTAACCTATGGAGCCACACCGGTCAGGGCAAACATATTTCATATCTTCAATAAAATATTTAATCTACATTTATAAAAGACAAAGATGCTAATTGACCATACCTTTGCTATGCCCCAAGCCACGCCCAGCAGCCAATCAGAGTGACTATATGCAAATTAACCCAACCAAGATGGTGGCCGGCAGTCACAGAGCTGGAGCAAGCAGGAGGCTTGGTTACCTAGGCGATGGAGGAAGCCAAGCTTCCCACCTGCTCTGAGCTAGCTGTGGCCTCCACTCATGGCAACAAAGTTTCAATTATAGAAGACAAATAAATCCCAGATACCTGCTTCCAGCCAGCCTCCACTGGGAGTTGAGTGGCTAGGGGCCATGGCCAGCCTGAAAACAGCCATCAGCCTCTCACCCAGGCTGGCCACACCCTCATGGAGTGAGGGTCCCCACTGGGGGGGGCTTGGCCAGCCTGCAAACAGCCATCAGCCCCTCACCCAGACTGCCCAGGCACCCCAGCAAGACCCCCCACCCTGAAGGGGCTGTGGCCAGCCTGCAAACGGCCCTCAGCCCCTCACCCAGGATGGCCAGGCACCGCAGTGGGGACCCCCTCACTGAAGGGGCTGTGGCCAGCCTGCAAACAGCCATCAGCCCCTCACCCAGGCTGGCCAGGCACTCCTATATAATAAAAGGGTAATATGCAAATTGACCCTAACAGCAGAATGACTGGGAATGACTGGTCACTATGACACACACTGACCACCAGGGGGCAGATGCTCAATGCAGGAGCTGTCCCCTGGAGGTCAGTGCACTTCCACAGGGGGAGCTCTGCTCAGCCACAAGCCAGGCTGATGGCTGCCAGTACAGCAGTGGTGGTGAGAGCCTCTCCTGCCTCCTCAACAGCACTAAGGATGTCTGACTGCAGCTTAGGCTTACTCCCCACTGGCAAGTGGACATCCCCCAAGGGCTCCCGGGCTGCCAGAGGGATGTCTGACTGCCAGCTTAGGCCAAATTTCCCAGGGAGCGGGCCTAAGCCAGCAGGTGGTCATCCCCCATGGGGTCCCAGACTGGGAGAGGGCACAGGCCCCGGGCTGAGGGACTCCCCCTGAGTGCACAAATTTTTGTGCACCGGGCCTCTAGTAAACCATAAGAGGCATGGATCATTAGGTTTCTTTCCAAATCAAACATAACTCTTACATTATAATCTTTCAGATATGTTTAAAGCAATAATATACAGCACCACTTCCTCAAAAGCTCAAAGTCACAGTCCATTTCTTTTTGCAATTGATAACCTTAGAAAGGTAAGACATAAACAAGGGCTTCCTCTCATCTTTTGTTGAAAAAATCGCAGTCATATTCTTACTCATCATCAGGTCTTAAAATAGGTAAATTATGGCTTTATTGAAAGAAACATGTTCTTAAACTTTAGCCCATCAACACTGGATAGTCCCCAAGCATCCTACAACACATTCAAATGCAAGTTTAAAAAAACAAACAGAAGCAGTTTGTATGTTAACACAGGCACACTGGAAGTTTATATCTAGTGGTAAAGTTAAAAGGTAAAAAATAAATATTTGTTTAGAGACATTTTCCACTTTTATTCAAGTGTTAGGATAGAGCAGGGATTTGGTAGAATGAGGGTATAGGTTGAGTCTAGAACAGGGGTGGGCAAACTTTTTGACTCGAGGGCCACAATGGGTTCTTAAACTGGACGGGAGGGCCGGAACAAAAGCATGGATAGAGTGTTTGTGTGAACTAATATAAATTCAAAGTAAACATCTTTACATAAAAGGGCACGGTCTTTTTTTTCAATAGTTTTATTCATTTCAAACGGGCCGGATCCGGCCCGCAGGCTGTAGTTTGCCCATGGCTGGTCTAGAATAATCCTAGGCAAAATTCCAAAATAACCTAAATTTCCAAATCCCTTCTTTAGGTTAAACTATATGAGATTGACATTTTGAGGGGTCAAAAACAGTGAATATCAACAAATTTATATGATTTAACATTAATACTTTCTGGCGCTCTCTCTCTCCCTCCAACCCCCAGGTCTCAATTGCCTTTCTATTGTCCAGATACCCAAAACCTCGATGTATGGTCATATTGCATCACACGGGTTTGTCTGTCTTTGAATCCTTCAGACTCCAAAATCAGCTCTCACTTGCTCTGAGTAAACTCTTAAGTAGAGGAAGTTTAGATAAAGTTAAGGAAGTTTGTACATGAGGAAATTATTTAGGGATAGATGGGCCTTCTAGGACTGCTTAAATCAAGCCATATATGCAGCCAAGCTCTCCATCCTATATACCCATATAAAGCCAAAAACAAAACTGAAAGAATGTCACTGCAACTACTAGCAAGTCTACACATTACAACAATGCTATCCAAGCATATACCTCTAGAGATTACTTCTCTTTCAACTGAAACCTAGAATGATCGCTGGCAGTTGAAATATTTATTTAGCTCAAGAGTTCTTTGAGTGATT
Source organism: Myotis daubentonii (assembly GCF_963259705.1). Lineage (NCBI taxonomy): Eukaryota > Metazoa > Chordata > Mammalia > Chiroptera > Vespertilionidae > Myotis > Myotis daubentonii. Next base: position 133,053,542 of record NC_081842.1, read on the forward strand.
TCTTTTCCTTTCCAGACTATTTTTCTAAGTGAGCCTAATTCAAACTTATGAACACGTCATGGATATAATATTTTTGACGTCATTCCAAGTTTCTGTTTCTTTATCAGTAATTCAGCTCCTCCCTGCCCAGCCACATCTGTGGTCATTTTATGTGAGTCAGTGCAGTATGGTGACTAGAGGCATGGGCTCCAGGCCTGCAGAGATTTGAGTCCTGGCTCCACCACATAGCAGCTGGGTGGCTTTTGGTCGTTGTTGAACTACCCAACTGAGAAAAGCCATCGTTAGGCATGGAGACAGCTTAACTTAGCCCTCCTGAGTCTTACTCAGTTCTCGGGTCGTGCACGTAACCCTGGAATTCCTGCTTGTACTTTTCAGGGGTGGGGTGTTGATCACTGGGTCTGGGGGTAAAGCTTTTCAAATGGAGTTGCTTTAGTAATGGGGTAATAGAACCCTATGGACAAGGGGACTAATCAGCAATAAATGGGAGAGGGCAAGTTTACTGGGTGTGAAACAATAAGAGAGTACAGTCCCAGGAGAGTTGACCTGGGACCACATCAACTGAGTACATCAAGCTTGACCGAGTCAAGGGAGAAAAGACCACAATTACAATCTATACAGGAAGCAACCTGGAAAAATAGTCAGGAATGGAACCAGACAGACCACAGCGCAATGGATACCAGTTTGCACACCCTCAGACCAATTGCACCATCTCTCCAAACCACCCAAAGCCATATTGCAGAAGAGCAGGAGAAAAGAAAGATTATCTGAAAAACCAAGTTATCTTTAAACACAAGAGGCTGTTTAAAGTTTTGCTAAATTTTCCAAATTGAATTTAATGTCATTTTCTTCACTACTCCATAGGATGGGGCTCATATAGTATATTGTAATAGCTATGAAATATAATGAAATTATATCTTCTTTGTGCTTTTCTGTGTACAGAAGATAAAATGGTCATCCTGCTAGAAACACAATGGGAGAGTAGCACAACTGATTTAAAGACTTCATGCAACTGGCTATAGAGGAGAAGATAGTTTCTCCTAATACCCAGAGCACAGGCTTTGGAGTCTGGTTGCCAAATTTCAGTTCCATCCCTTTCTTAGGTGGGTTATTTAACTTTGTGGTGCCTTATTTCCAGCACCTGTAAAAAGAGCACGGTAACCATTTCTACCTCAGATTGTTGATGTGTAATAACACATGCACATCAAATTTTATCTGTTGTGAGATCGATTTCAGATAGCACTGTACAGGCAAAAACTTGAAATAGTGCCTGACACATAGTATGTGCCCAGCTAACACTAACACTACGTGTACCATTCAATAGACTTGTCTTAGTCAACAGTAAGTTGATATTCAACCAGCTAAGCCTATTAAAGAAAAGATTATTTCAACTTGTCATTTGACAAGAATATGGATATGCCTCTTACTTTCAGGTGCATGTATATAGCTAAACCGTTATTTAAAAGTTATATTTTATTATCTGTGTCCAACCTATACATCTAGTTTATATGATTTTTAACATTGAATCTACAGAGTGATTTTGCATAGTGGAAAAATGGTCAGGTTCTTTAAGCCAATTATCAAAATCAAACTACTTCATGAAACCAAATGACTCAGGGAATAATTTATTTTGAACTTAGCAATGTGGAAAATGGGATTTTCATTAATTATTTACTTTTGATCTCTCTAATAATTAACCCAGTGGTGTAAGCATAGTCTTCTTAAGATATGGGAGCAATTAGAAAGTGCCAAAGATTTTTCAGGACAAAATGTACCTCATCATTAATCTTACCATCTGGAGATAACCATTGTTTTGGTAAATTAGCATAATATATATATTATACTAATTTGATAAATATATATGTATATATGTGGATACATATGTGTACTTATATATTATTATATATTTATTATATAATATATATTATATATTATATATTATATATTATATATTATATATTATATATTATATATTATATATTATATTTATTATATATTATATATACCTGCATAAATAAATTGGAATTTTTCTGTAATTTGATTTTGTATCCTGCTTATTTATTTACCATTATATTATCCAAAATCATACAGTATTCTTTGAAAATATATTTTAATGTATACACACTATAACATTTAATAAATATGTGATTTTTTTATTCAGCAATTTTCCTATTATTAAATAAAAAAATAATGTGATAAGACCATAACTTGGGCATAAACAAAGAATTATATGAGCACAGATAAAGAAGCACATAGCTCTACCTGGGGAAATAAATGGCAGCTTTAAAGAGCTGGTGTCTTGTTAGATGGTTCTTAAAGATGAAAAGAATTTCTTGTAGTAGATGAGGGAGGCAAGGGCATTATAGGCAAAGGAAACAGCTTGAACAAAATCATCAACACATAAAAGTGCATGGACATTTTAGTAATGTCAAATACCACGAAGGAACAGGTATGCCCAGGGCATGGCGTGAGTGATGGTAGGAGGATGAGTCCTGAAGGAACCACGAAGACAGATTGTAAAGTATCCTGGAGACCATTCTAGGGAACCTAAAATTCATCCTATGGGCAAGATGGAGGCACCAACACTTCCAAAGAAACCTAGATTAGATCCATGTTTTAGAAATGCATTGTATAAGGGACCAGTTTTGCCGGAGGCTGATTTCCCCATATGTGAATTACATTTCACAGAGCTGCTTTAAGGATTAAATGATATAAAGTAGTATGTACCCAGCGAATGATAGTTAAATGTGACTTGACTGCAAGTGCAGAACTTGTTTTGAAAGAGGAAATGGGTAAAGCACAGGTGTGTACTGGGGATTGCAATGGTCCAAGCAGGAGGTGGTGAGGAGGAAACTAAACCAGAAGAAATGGCAGTAGGGAAGCAAGTACTGTAAAAAAGGACTCAACATTTCAGAGATCTAAAAGACAGGATTTGATAACCAACTGGACAAGGGTAGTGGAAACAATGAAAAATTAAAATGAAATCATCGAGTGTCACTAGAATGAAGAGTGGACAAGTTAAAACGAGATGAAACAAAAGCAATTCAGCAGAGGAGAAAAATGAATGTGTCTTGAAACCTTGAGCAAAATTAAGACCATGTGTCCATAGGCTATTTTAGATGAAAACTAAGTTGCAACTAGATGACTTCGAACAATATCAGTAACATGGGTAATTTGAATACGGGAAACTTTTCTGTCCACATTTTCTAGGTAAGATAAAAATATCTCAAACATGTTTTGCAACAGAGCAGTATTCCTCACTTTGTTCTTCCCTACACCTATCCCTTGGGGAAGGTGTTGAATGTAGTTGCATAAATATGGTAATAAAATATACATGCCCATTACACACATACACACTCAAACACATACATATATATACAGACACATACACCTACTATCCAGACTATATATATTTATATGGTGTGAATATACAGTCCAAGATGTGTGTGTGTGTGTGTGTGTGTGTGTGAGAGAGAGAGAGAGAGAGAGAGAGAGAGAGAGAGAGAGAGAGAGAGAGAGTTTGAGGAGTATGGCAATATAACAAAAATAACCATGAATAGATAGATAAATAGAGAGATGATGATGATAGATACATACATACATACATACATACATGCGTACATATTCACATACACACTATATAAAATAATATGTACTATATATTTATATGGTATATATATTTACTCTAAGATATATATGTGTGTATATTTGGTGTGCATTTGTGTATATATCTCACCATCTGGAGATAACCATTGTTATATATATAAAATATATATGCTATGTGTGTTAAAAATTGCAGACTCACAGCCAAGGAATAAAGGATTTCCTTACTTCTATCTCTGTGTGCCTGCATATGGGGATGAGGAAGCCAGACTCATGAGACTGTTCTGAGCATCTTGAAACTGCTAGTCTAGAGCAGCTGTGTCCTTTACACAAGAGAAGCTTTCCCCTTGTATCCTAATTGGGCATGAAATCTGACTCACCAGCACAAGTTATATTGGAGCCAGCCAACAGAGCAGCTGCCTGTGAAGCCCCTTGAATAACCCACATCCAGTGAATGAAATTGATGTGGGATGAAACATGGGGCACATGTTAACCTGGCAGATGCTACAAGGAATTCAAGTCACCTCAATTCTCACCACACACTGCAATGAATTGTCCTAGTTTGTTTGTTCTCACAGCTTCTCAAAGACTAGAAGCGGAACAAGAGCCCAGATATTTTTATCCTGATGGTAGATTTAATGACATAATATTGGCACGGTAAGTTATTCTTTTTATACACAAACTCATTGTTAGAGATTAGAGTGTTCCCAGTGAAGAGTTTGGTCTCGAGTGAATGTGATCCACGGAAGATTTGAAGATTGGCATCTCACTAAACCACCTGTGGTTACTATCTATTACTAGTGAGTCCATTTCAGAAGCCAAGCAAACATTGTGTCCTGAAGTCATAATACCAGAGTGCTGAAAATCGCAGACTTTGGAATCAGACAGTCTAGGATAGGTTCGGGTCCAGCAATTATCTCTAGGTGGTGCTGGGCAAGTTACTTAACCTCTCTGATCTTCAGCTGTCTCACCTGAGGTTGCATATTGTTTTTAACATATGGGATTGCTGTGTGAGTTAATTAAAATTGTGAATATAATGTACCTGGTATGTAGAAAGAGCTCAATAATGTTACTTATTAGTATTAAATGGCTTTTTTTTTCATTAAAACAGTCACAAAGTCTAGGTTGGTTTTAGGAATACAGTGGGACAAAAACAAGGGGTCTCCTATATTTAAAAGAAACTATCTCTCCTGCTGAATAAAATTCCAAAATTATCAATTCCTTTTTAATATATTTTTCTCTTTCAGCCCATTACAAAGAGGTGGTAATAGGGTTGGGCAGGAAGGAAAAAAATATAAATATACTAGAGGCCCGGTACACAAAAATCTGTGCACTCGGGGGGGGGGGGGGTTAGTCCCTCAGCCCGGCCTGCGCCCATTCACAGTCCAGGACCCCTTGGGGGATGTCCACCTGTTGACTTAGGCCCACTCCCCAGGGGATCAGGCCTAAGCTTGCAGTCAGACATCCTTCTGGCAGCCAGGGAGCCCTCGGGGGATGTCCGACTAAAGGCTTAGGCCCCCAAGGGATCAGGTCTAAACCGTTAGTTGGACATTCTTAGTGCTGCCACGGAGGTGGGAGAGGCTCTTGCTACCACCACTGCACTGGCCAGCCAGCTTCTAACTGAGTGGCACTCCCCATATGGAAGTGCACTGACCACCAGGGGGCAGCTCCTGCATTGAGCGTCACCCCCTGGTGGCCAGTGCGCATCATAGCAACCGGTCATTCTGCCCTTCAGTCAATGTGCATATTAGTCTTTTATTATTATTATATAGGATGTCCCTATTTCCCCCCTTTTGCCCCCTCTACCCAGCTCTTGCCCCCCACTTCTCTCTGGCTATCACCATACTGCTGTCTGTGTCCATGGGTTGTGCATATATTTTCTTTGGTTAATCCCTTCTTTAAATTCACTTCTTTAAATTTTTTATTTTCAGATAAGTGCTTATAATTGAACTATTATATATTTTCTATTATATCATTTAGAATTAAGATATTTTTTAATTGAACCCTTGTAAATTTTAGCACAATTTAATAAATTCTGCTAGAAGCAATTAGGAGATTTTTCATGTAATGCAGATACATTTCAATTGATATTTTATTGATTTTTAATTTTTTAATATTTTAATTTGAAATAATCTCATACATGTAAAAAAAAAAAACTATAAAATACTACAGCATATTATATGTACCCTTCACCCAATTTCTTAGGTGTTAATAATTTAAACATAACCATTATACAACTAACAAAATTTGGAATATATATATTTTTCTTATAATCTCTTTAATGTTACTTAATCCATTTACTTTGTTTTTGTTAATCTTCACCCAAGGATACTTTTCCATTGAATTTTAGAGAGAGTGAAGGGAAAGGGAGAGACACATGGATTGGTTGCCTCCTGCACATGCTTTGATAGGGACTGGGGATCAAGCCAGCAACTGAGGTACATGCCCTTGACTGGAATCGAACCTGGGACCCTTCAGTCCACAGGCTAATGCTCTATCCACTGAGCAAAACAGGCTGAAGCTTAATTCATTTACTTTTAATCTATATGTGTCTTTATATTTAAAGTGGGTTTTGTTTTTGATTCACTCTCATAATGTCTTTTAATTGGTGCATTTATGCCACTGACTTTCAGAGTGCTTACTGATAGAGTTGATACCATATCAGGCAGCTTCTGGGGCTCCTGGGGCCAGCCTGCCCTGGATGGAGGTGCGCTGGTGGCTTGCGCTGTTCCGCCCTGCCTGCGGTATGCAAATTAGCCACCATCATTGTTGGCGGTTAATTTGCATATCGTGATTAGCCATGGGAGAAGTAGCAAAGGTACGGTCAATTACCATGTTTGTCTATTATTAGATAAGATATAGTACTAGAGGCCCGGTGCACGGATTTGGGGTCCCTCGACCTGGTCTGTGCCCTCTCACAATCTGGGACCCCTCAGGAGATGTCGGAGAGCTGGTTTCAGCCCAATCCCTGCAGGCGAGGCCGAACGACCCCACTGTTGCATGAATCCGTGCACTGAGCCTGTAGTATGCATATAAAATCTTTGGTTAATCTATTCCTGCCCTCCTTCTTCCCCCCTTCCCTCTAAGATTCATCAGTCTGTTCCATGTTTCCATGCCTGTGGTTTCTGCTCCTGCATTGAGTGTTTGCCTCCTGGTGGTCAGTGCACATCATAGCTACTGGATGGTTAGGTGGTCAGACAGTCGGACTGTCACTTAGACATATATATATATATATATATATATATATATATATATATATATATATATATATATGTGTGTGTATATGTATATGTATATGTATAGATATACATATATATGTATATGTATAGATATACATATATATACATATATATGTATATGTATAGATATAAAACTTTTATATTTATATATATGGATAAATATGTAGTATATATTAGTTTCTAGAGTGTGTAAAATATTTCAGCCCTTAAAATTCATTCACGTAATATAGGCCTCTCTTCTGTAGACTCTAGGTAAAGAAATTGACTAATTTGTATTACAGAGACCTTAAAAAAGAAATTCCATTTCTAAAACATGCTACTTTATTCAAAAGAAAAAGCTTGGACTTTAAAAAAACAGGCTTCAACATATCTCATGATGTCTAATGAAAATTATTGATTTATATTCCCTTCTGATCACTAATTAGAGTTAATGCAACTTAATGACCCAGCTTCTCTCAAAATTACTTATGATGATAGAGACACCCTAAGGAGCTGCATATGCTCATTCTGGACACCATGGTAAGAGAGAATATATTCAAGAGACTAAATATTAATGCCTAAACACCAGAATTACAGGGGAATAGGGAATTCTGGTTAGTTTGATATGGAAAGGCAATTTAATTTTTTTCAATAACTGCAGTGAAAATCATTTCTATCTTATTAAATACACAGATATACACATACTATATATCTTGATATGCTCCATTAATCTTAGTGCTCTAAGGAACCTCAAAGAACATCTAGTCCAATCTCTTGTTTATAGATAAAGAGGCTGAGGCAATGAACAGGTAAAGTAATTGCTGAAGCTCACACAACGACGTCCTAGCAAACTAAACAGTTCTGTCCCATGCTCCTTATACTGTGTTCCTGTTTTGGTTTTTCTTTAAATACTCCTGATGGTGAAATGCCTCCATTTTCCAGTTAGGGATTTGACTTATGAACACCCAGGAACTCGGGGCAGACGTGACAGGAGGCTGAGCTCAGTGGGAAATGCCGGGGTTATAGCCTAATGATTCTCTGATAGCCACTTATTTTATTTGTCTCTTTCCCCTAGAAGTGCAGAGTGTGGGAGAGGGAGGCGGATCCAGTTACATGAAGAGGCGGATAATAAGCTTCTTAATTCAAGCTGAGGTCTGTGGTAATGCACTAATGACCTGTAGGAGTTAATGCGCTCCTAGTTCCTTGCTTTGTTGCATTTTCTTGGGACTGTATGTTATGAGGAAACATCTTCTGTAAGCAGATGTTTCCATACGCTTAACCAGTTCCTCCCGAGAGGGACCCTTACACACCGGGGCTCCTGGGGACAGTGCGGGGGAGCCCAGGAGCAGAGCCGTGGTTTCCATCGCGGTGGAGTGGCCGAGGCAGCCCCTCGCTAGCAGAGCCCCCTCTTCTTACCCACCTGCCAGGTCTTCGCATTTCTTGACCACAATCTCAGTAGGTCCTCGACATACACGGAGTCCTCACTTTCACCATTGTCACTTTGTTTCCCTCCTGTCCAACCCTAATGCCACCTCTTTGTCATGGGCTCAAGAGAAAAATAAATTATCATTGCTCTAGCCTTCACAGCAGCATGATGGTCCTGCCTAATTTGGAAACTGCTTACCTCGGAAAATGGGCCCAGAGCGAAGCAAGCGTACACAGGTAAGAAAGAAGAGCAATATTGGCATGCATTATAGATAAGGGACCATCAACAATGATACCATGTGGAGGACAAAGTAATTACTGCTAATGGTTTACACAGAAATGAGTGTGCGCACACACACACACACACACACACACACACACACACACACACCACTTCACATACGTTTACATGTAAAAGGATTTGTTTAAAACTAGTTGCTCTTTACTCCATTACAGATTTTTAAAACAAAACAGAGACCAAAAACTGCCTTCATTGATATGATCAATATAATCTCGCATGGATAAATATTAAGGCGTTACTTCTAAAATTTAAGAGAACTTTCTTGTTGTTAGAATGATATACTTACAACAAACAAACTTCTTTCACACATAACTACTAAAAGTATTCAGGCTTAGGGCCATCTATATGCATATTCTACTTTTCAAATGCCTGCCCTCCGGAAATTCTCCTAGTCCTTTTGAGTAACTTATCATAAAATTATTTTCCCTCTTCTTGTCATTCATTAACAAGCTTCATAAGCGAATGACAGTCCTCCTAAATTAAGTACTGTATACTTCAGGCTAATTTTATGTTTCTTATCACAATAGCAGGGCAGTATTAGCAGCCTATTATTTTGTCAGGTTTCTCATTTAGCAAAGCAGCTTCAATTTATTAACAGTGAGGAGTGTGCATGAATCAATATGTTTCATTGGGCAATGTGTCATTTGTTAATCGGATATTGATGAGATTATTGACGCACAGCTAATTAATCTCAAGCCCGGTGCTAGCCTTCATATGTTTCCTTAATTATGTCCTTCATCTTAGTCTCCTGGCTTTAGCACCAGACGCAGGACTGCAGACAGTGAGTGAGGTAAGCTGTCAGAGGTTCTTTTCACACATTTACAATCCCTTGGCAGTGAAATTATTTTCTTAGTTGTAAATAGGTATCAAAGAGATATTTAATAACATTTGGCAGCAGATTGATATTGATTGGAGTGTGCTTGCTTCAAATCCGGCAGTCACAGATTTTTGCCTTAGAAGGGGACTATTAAAAAAGAAAATGCTTAATTAGTGTTAAATAATTGCATAAGTCAGTTGTCATCTGCTGTCTAGAATTTTAAAATTGCCCTTCTAAGGCATTGTGTGTGTACCCTCGGTGGGATAGTTCAGATAGTTTTGTTTTGATTTTTCACCTTAACTCTTCATTGTCACCTTTCTTAGCCATGGGCAGTTTTCATGGGAATGAAGAATTCAGAGGGACTCAGACCCTTTGTAATTTTAAAAAATGAATTCAGCCAAAATTTATTAATCCAATTATAGCTCCACTGTCTGTACCTGTAAGTCCGTAAATCTAACAACAAAAATCTTTACATTAAATTACTTCCTCTCCCACTTGATTTGTCTTTCTGAACTTCTAAATCAAAGTGGGAAGAGTAAGCTTTAGTCCCATTCATTATCTCCATCACTCTTTGACATGTGACAACCACTCTAGGCCTTAATTTACTCATCTGTAAAATGGGACTTGATTAACTCACAAGGCTATTGTGAGGACATATACCAGTAAGATATGTGAGGACACTTAGGATTTCTAGGATGGGATCTGATTACTAGGCATGACTTGTTTTGGTGTAAGTATTATTTACAAGCGTTACAAAGTTTATTTCAAACCTATTTGAGGAACATAATAAATATATGCTAAATAGCTTGTTCTATATCTGCCCATTCATGACTGCTTCAGTAAGGTCACATGGAAAACTGTAGCAAGGAGAGATCGCGTTGATGTCAGGACTCTCCTTCACCTATGGTTTTCTCATATCTAAGATGAGAGAAAGAGTAGTTCACCATGAAACTCCTGTAGCTCATTAACAAATCTAGGACATCATTTCCTAGAAATATGGATTTTAATAAGGAGCCATTGTTGAAAACAATGTATTTCTCTGTTTTCGATAGCCTTGTAAATAAAGGGGCCTCTGAACAATTACAACTTAAAATCCAGAGTTAGACTTCAATGCAGTGCACTTCTTGGCCAGTTCCCTCACCGTGGATATTAGATGGTGTCCACTTTTTCTTAACTTACACATTACCTTTGAGCCAAATAGGGAGCAATTTCAATGCTTTCATGATTTTTTTAACCAGAAAACTTTCTCCCTTTCCATAATGTATACATTATGAGAGTATCAAGGTGATTTAAAAAGAAAAGAAATGATGAAGATTATGAAAAAGAAGGAAGATGAGCCCCATTGATAGTTGACCAGAAAATTTCCCTTCTTTAGTACTACATGAAGCAGAATTTTAAAGATATTAATTGGTTACATTGATGGCACTGGAGTGTTTACTAATGGTGCAACTATATAGTCTGCATATAGAACTAAATGGCTATCAAAACTTTACTTACATGCTCTTCTCTCCAGCACAGAGTCCTACACATAGTAGGTGTTAATTTAAGGGGTTTTTAATTGGTTATGTCTATGTGGACATCTGGATAAATATTGTCATTCATATAAGAATGTAATAGTCAGTAAATTGAAAGCAAGGACATTCACATAGATCTGGGTGAAGAGAGAGAGATCATCAGTGTCATGACCACAGGTTTAATATCTTTGTATTAACATAATAGTGTCTGGCACAAAGCCAATCTGATAGTTCACCCCTTCAATGCTAGTGTTTCCTACGCTTCTCAAAGTTCCCACTGTGGTCTGCTTTTTCCCACTACATAGTCCCTAAGAGTGACTTGATTCATAACTTAGCTTCAAAGGTTTTCTATATGTACATGACATTCAAACCCATATTTCCAGAAATGACTCATCTGTGGAATACCACACTTACGTTTTCATCTTACTCTAGAAAATGTCTGCTTAGATATTTCATGCATAAGCACCTCAAAATTCTTCTCACTCGTCTTTAAATTAATCACCAACTACTGTCTGAATCTTAACTACCTCTCAAATCCTTTTACTTCTCTCTCTCATCAGTCAACACCTTGCATTATCCCCCCTCACTTTCTGCCTAGATTACTGGGCAGGCTCCTAAACTTTTCACCACTTCCAGTCATGTCCCAAGCCCCCTGCCTATGTCACAAGCCTTCTGTGGACTCCCTAATATAGGTTGCTTCTCCTGCACCTAAAACGCTATGTGGCTTCCTATTATCCCTGGAATAAAATCCAAATTTCTTATCTCCATGGATGATACTATGGTTACTCTTATCTTTCCACTTTCATCTTCCTTCTTTGAACTCTAATTCACAATCATGCAGAATGTCTTTCCATTTCTTGTGTTCCCCTAGTTTCCCAACCATACTGTTTTGTCCAGAATGCTCACCATTTTGACTCAGATCACCCCTGCTTCTTTATGCTCTTGAGATCATTTAGCTCCATTGTGTCTGGTAGAAATACTATATAATGGCATCTAGTATGTGTTCAGTGACATCATGTTTGTAGCTTTAAATAGATTATGATGAAAATATTTCCACTACAAAATCAATGAATGGTATAAATCAGGGTTTTCCTTTTCTTTTCTGTTGGAGGAAAGATTAACCATTTTAATCTGCACACCACTGCTTTGACTAATTGTACTACCTAGCCCAGACATATGGCCTTGTTTACAGTCTGACCATCGCCTCTATCTGTCCTTCCCTTAATTCTCCACACTTCTCCAGGACTACTTTTTCTAAAATATAATCAAACCAGTTATGTGCTTAAAGCTTTACAATGCTGCTCAGTACTACATAATCCAAGATCTTACTCCTAGTCATCCTATATAATAAAGAGGTAATATGCAAATTGACCCTCACACCCTTGTGTCACAAGATGGCCGCTCCCACATTGTCACAAGATGGCCACCCCCACATTGTCACATGATGGCCAGCAGGGGAGAGCAGTTGGGGGCAGCCAGGCCTGCAAGGGAGGGCAGTTGGCGGGACCAGGCCTACAGGGGATGGCAGTTAGGGGTGATCGGGCCGGCAGGGGAGGGAAGTTGGGGGTGATCGGGCAAGCAGGGGAGCAGTTAGGTGTCAATCAAGCCAGCAGGGGAGCAGTTAGGGGGTGATCAGGTTGGCAGGCAGAAGCAGTTAGGGGCAATCAGGCAGGAAGGCTGGTGAATGGTAGGAGCCAGCAGTCCCGGATTGTGAAAGGGATGTCTGACTGCCGGTTTAGCTAAACCGGCAGTCAGACATCCCCCAAGGGGTCCCAGATGGAGAGGGTACAGGCTGGGCTGAAGGACATCCCCCACTCCCAGTGCACGAATTTCGTGCACCGGACCTCTAGTGGTTAATAAGACTCTTCAATGATCCACCCTGACTTTCAAACCTCCTTTTTCCCATCACTCACTTGCATATATGCAAGGCTCTTGCAATTGTGAATTTTATAATCTCTTCCCATGTTGTCCCTTTTAGTTAGACTGCACTCAACTACCTTGTGTGCTTAACAAACTCCTAGACATCATTTCAGACTCTATTCAAATATCAGATATGTTGTGTTCTCTGATTTCTGTTGATATGTTAACTGACTTCTCCAGGCAGAATGAAGATTTCTTCTCATGTGCCTCCACCATCATCATGTGAACATAATAATCATAGCACATCCAATATTTCTATATTTGTGGGTTTTCATGTGTCTCCTCCACTTCACTGATTCCCTCAAGGGCAGTGACAAGGTGGCTATCACCAGATTTGTTATACGGTGACTGTTGAAGAAATGTTGGAAGAAAGGAGGGAAGGAGGAAAGGAAGGAAGGAAGGAAGGAAGGAAGGAAGGAAGGAAGGAAGGAAGGAAGGAAGGAAGGAAGGAAGGAAGGAAGGAAAGAAGGAAGGGAGGAAAAAGAGAAGAGGAGGGAGGGAGGCAAAAGGAGAGAGAAAGAAAAGAGAAGGAAGGGTGGCAGATAAATGAGGCTGCAACCATTTACGAAGAAAATGAGCTCTTCAACCACAAACATCATGCATGTGACAGTAGTAGCACAGTGGCCAAAACATTAGTGAGTTATCAAAATAGATATTATCCGAGGACATTCCCAAGAGTTCTTAGAGGAGTAATGCCCTCTCCCCACATGTTTTTATGAAGATTAAATCAGGTTTAAATCAGACACAAGAATCTCAAGGAAAAACCACAGTCATAGAATGCAACATACATCTTGAGGCATGTATACAAAAAAGGAAATACAATCATACCTACCTTGCTTATTGACAGCAGAAAATTTATGTACAATTGTATAGTAGTTTCAGGTTGTTTACTAAAATTGCCTTCTTCTCCAATGGCTGTTGTGTTCTTCAATCTCAGGCAACAGCAGTGTAAATTCTAATATAAGGCAGATTCTTCAGTAAAAGGCACAATTCACTGTACAAGAGGTGTTCTTGTTGCCCTATGCTGTTTCATTTCTTTCCTTTGCTGACCCTGCCAGATTGGCAGATTCTCTCTGCCAGCCTGGTATCCTGATTTCATATCATTCCAAATACTTGCTTCTTATCAAGATGTATAGCCAATCTGTTAATCGCCTTCATTAAAAAAAAAATGTGATTATCAGAAGTTCCAAGTCTTCTGTAGTTTCACTGGTCAGTTGACAGGGAACATAAAACATTAAGAAGAAAGGTATTCAAGGGAATGCCATTTAGGTATGCTTTGTGAATCATCCTGACCCTAACAAAGACATCAAAGGTTGTATAATAAAATCAGACTTGTAATTCCACTACTGAGAAAATCAGAAGCTGACCTCAGAGGAAAACCAGTCACAGATCTATTCTCTCCAAGACCTTCAAAAATCCCAGTGAGATATTCTACAAACCATCTACAGACTTTCTTGCAGAGCTTGTCATTCATTCTCAGCTAACACCATGCAAAGGACATGCGGAAAGTGGAATGAGTGCCTGAGAATATATGGTAAATCTAGAAATGGTAGATGGTCAGGGTGAATCTAATTCAAGTCACAAATGGCTTTTGTATTTACCATGAGGGGAAAGAAATTATGGTTATATGACGCCATTCATACATTGAAGTAAGTAGAGGGGATAGAGCTTAAATATTATAGTCAAGTATTGAACCAGATCTAAAAATACACATCGAAGAGCAAGCTCACCAGTGAGTTGCTTAACCATCTGTTTCCTTTTGGTGTTCAAATATGACCATAATATTAGAAAAATTACAGATTTACTTTTCTAAAAGAAGTGCAAAAACACGTATTGTGGGTAGTATTAATTTACTTAGCTATTGCAATATATGGGTAAAGCTCATTAAGAATGGATTAGGTAATTTTTGCAGTCCAAATAACTCATGAAAGACCCCTGGGAAGTCTTCCTACACATCAATATAAGTGAAGACAAATGAAGAATGTAGGATTTACTTAGACCAGCAGTGTCTAGTGGAAACAAAATAAAGCCACAATGTAATTTAAAATTTTCTACTAGCCACATTTTTTAAAAAGTATAAAGAAATTGGTCAAAATTATTTTAATAATATATTTTATTTACCCAATAATTTCAAAATATTATTATTTCAGCATGTAATAAATATAAATATTAACTTTCTTATTTTGTACAAAATCTTCACAATCGGGCATATGTTTTATACTTGCATCACATCTTCATTAGGTTTTATAGAAAACTAGAGGCCCAGAGAATGAATTTGTGCAGGGGGGGTGGGGCGGGGGGCGGGCCAGGGCAATCCGGGCCTGCTGGCTGTGGGGAGGAACCACGGGAGCTTGGCTGGCAGGCCCTGATCTAGTTATGTAGATGTCCTGAGGTAGCAGCAAGCAAAGACCACAGAAAGAGCTCCCCAAAACGGCCTGAATGCCAGCTACACTCTGAGGTGGAAATATAGGTCTACTTCACTGCCTGCACTAGGGCCACCTCACTCTCCCCAGGGCAGCGTTGCTAACAGACAGACAGGTTGTCTCTCCTACCTCAGCCGCACATTTCCTCAGGGCTCTGCCCCCAAGCATGATAGGTAGCTGACTTCGGCCAATGGTGTCACACCACTGTAGGAGCACTAGCCAATCAGCGGTTGGGAGCCTGGAAAGGTGTGGGTTAGAAGTGGCTGACTGAAGCAGAAGGGTGAGTGGCGCATGAGGTGCAGTGGCAGAGGTAAGATGGCGGTGGTGCTTACTTTATGTCTTTGAAATTTAGGCTGCTGCCTTGCCCCTTCTGCCCCCTCCGAGCTGCTACTCTGCCTTGATCAGCGTCAGGGTCACTCTTCTCCTACAGGCTTCCCAGAGACAGAATCTCCAGTGCCCAGAGCCTTGCGGGGGGAGGTGGGGGGGGGCGGGGGCAGCTGGGAGGAGGGGCCACGGGAGATTGGCCCGAGTGGAAGGTTGGCTGTGGAAGCGCACTCACACCAGGGGGCAGCTCCCGCGTTGAATGTCTGCCCCCTGGTGGTCACTGGATGTCATTGCAACTGGAGGACCAGTCGTTCTGGTCATTCGGTCGTAATGGTCACTTAGACTTATATACATAGATACTTGAACTATATTTAGATTTCATAAAATTTACAGCTGAAAAAGTAGATGCACATGAACACAATGTCCTAAACATACTTACAATCTTCCAATAACTGAATCGACTACCAAAAAATCATTTTCCTATAACATTTGTATCCAAATCAACAAAACTGGTCTGGTTCATCTCTTTTTGGAAGGACTTATTTGACTTAAATCAAGAGCATATTAATTTCAAAATTATATCTGTCTAAATTAAGTAAATTTATTAAGTGTTAGCTCAGTATTATTAACATTAAATTCAAAAAGATGTTATATAAACTGAAAAAGAACTTTAAATTTGTCAGTATCAACAAGGCATTCTTCAACATTTTTATAATTTTTTAGCCAACATGCATAATGTAGTTGATTACATTAAAATATTCTGTATATTGATTCTTGTTAGAAAAAAGTGTATAAAATCATTATTATTGATCATGAATTCATTATTATTGATGTCAAGATGAATTTTTGTACCTGCCTATTAAAATCACAAATAAGCTTTCCTTATTTTAGAGCTTCAAATTTGGTTCATTTATAGTCTGTGTATTTTTGGTGAGAAAATGTAAATCACATTGTTATTTTGCCTTTAATTGTTGAATATTAAATACATTGAACATTTTTTTTCTGTTGAAGTTAACAGTACAGTAAATCTTTGTAAAACTGCTACAACTCCACTAGTGAGCAGTAACTAAAACAAGGTAATTAAATTGATAATCTTCTATTTCTTTCAAAATTTTCATAAACTGGTGATAATTCATGACATTTTCACATACTATATATATATGAAGTGATTTTAAGAACTATTTTCATGGCATTTTTCATAAAATCTGTTTTAAATACCTTTAACAAATCATATTTGTGTAACAAAGATATAAGGGAAACATCAGTATCGTGTTTTAAAATTCAAGCAAAATTTGATTATTGATCTAACATAACTTAGAACACTATCATAATGAAACTACATTTTTATATCTAAGTAAAATTCTTTGACAGACATAGAATGCAAAACTATATGCACTATCAATTCAATGTTTTGAAGCCATAATTAATATCTCTCTATATAAAACCCTAATATGCAAATAGACCAAATGGCAGAACAACCAAACAACCAGTCGCTATGACATGTGCTGACCACCAGGAGGCACATGCTGAACATGGCGGGCATCAGCTTGGCGGCATGGTGGAGCAGGTGAGTGGGGTCACCAGACCAAAGTGGGGTGCTGGTCACTGCCATCAGGGCAAGCCTCTAGTGGTTACTGAAAATTCTTTCCTCCTGCATGCCTCAGTCCTACAGGGTGCTTGCACCTGCTGCTGGCACCAGCCCCGCTCACACCTGCTGCTGGCACTGGAGCCACAGCTTGCATCTGCTGCCAGCGCCCTGCACCAGCCCCGATCACTCAGCGCCATCAGTGGGTGCAAACAGCAGCTTCCAGCCCCAATAGCCCCTGAGGGCTTCTCCACCTCCCCCTGCTCCTGAGGGGCAATCAGGGCAGCAGCCACCATTCACACCCACTGAAGGCACTGGCCCCGCTTGCACCTGCTGCTGGCACTGGCCCCAATCACTCCACGCTGTCAGCGAATGAGAGCGGGGCCGGCTCCGTCAGCATGTGAGAGTGGCGGTGGCTGGAGCAGGGCTGCAGGCAGACAGGGAGTGGGGGCCGTGGCAGGAGGGGCCAGACAGGGGTGTGGATGATGGGCCGATACCCACCCCTGTGCCCACCGCAGCCTCGTGGCCCACAGTTCCTTTTAAGGTGCACAAATTCATGCACTGAGCCCCTAGTTTCTTCATAAATTTGGAAGTTCTTTGAGACAAAACGTACCCAAAATATTGAAAAGGCAGTGTCTCTTACTTCTCACAACTCATTATTTTCAAGTATTATTAAAAATGTTTAAATTTTGAATTAATTGATCCTTGACATTGTTAGTAAGGTCTTGTATTCTGCAGATTATTTGGTAGCTTAACTAAAGATTGTTTACTTTGTATAATATATTGTTTAGTCTTATGCTCATAATTTTCTAACAAAATGTCCATGGCTGAAATAATTTATTTTATTGTCTCTCCAGCTAAAAATGGAGAGGTGTGTGTGTGTGTGTGTGTGTGTGTGTGTGTGTGTGCATGCTCAATAATCCCAACTGTTTCATAACTGGCCAATTTTACAAGCTCAGATACTGCTAGAAATTGCTTTAAAATAGTTTATTTGACATTTAATTTTGCTTTCAGGCACATAATTTCATCGATTCCTTTTGACTGTTGTGAGTAAACTTCATATCAATTTCACTATGTATATTCAGGAAATGTCTCTTTACATTGCCAACTTTATCATCTTACAAATATGTTTACACAGCAAATAAACTGGCTTCTCTGATTTGCTTTGCTGCAGGAAATTGCAATTGCTATTCTTTGTGAAATTTGTGACACCTTCCTCCTATCTCTTTGTCATTCACTATCCCACTCCTGCATCTCCATGTAATTCTGCATCAGTGGCATGCCTTTGCTTTGTTTAAAATGTGCCCATACTTAATTTTCAGCTGTAATATAATTTATTATAAGACAATTAAAATAAGTATATAACTGTGAATACATTGTGATTTACATCATTATCACTGTAATTTGTGCTGTCTTCATAAAATATTCAAGTAAACACATTACAGTGTAAGGTGAATAGGAAAAAAATCAAACTGAATCAATCTATTGACACTGACTGGATCAGTAATGTGTTTCTGTGTTCTACTAGGAGCAATACCTGTGCCTAAGATGCTCATTACAATGTAACTATGACACCTCACACATTTCAACATTGAAGAGGAATGTAGTCCTACTAAATAATCAAGTTGTGTTTAGCAGAAAATATTGATCACTGCTTTGGTTTTTTAATTAAGTTAAAATAAATTTAAATTAAGTAAAATTAGAAATTTAGTTCATAGTCCCCCTAGTCACATTTCACTACCATACTAGACATCAAGGACCCAGGTAATTCAAGATGGGAAGAAGGGAGGGAAGGATGGAGAGAAGGGTAAGTTCTTGCTTTAAACACTAAGAGTATTATCAATCTTCTCACAATCAAATAGAAAATACACATTTTAAAACTATATGGAAAGCACTAGATCTTAACACATTATCAGATAATGATAATTCATAATGTCACCAATTGATCCAATCCTTTTGGAAATCTCAAAGAAAATTCCAATGTAATACTTCCGAAGTGTAACCCATCATCACTCCCCTCCCCAAGAATCCCATGCTCCTCTTCATGTGTTCTTTGTATCTATTATCTAACACCGTGACTGATACATATTAGGACTCTCAATAAATAACCATGGAATAATTAAATAAATGAATTTAATTACATTTGTAAGCTGAAGTTCTTAAGGATTTCTAAAAGTTGGTAAGTTCAAATTCTATACAATGTTTTAAGTATATACAAAAGGCAACCTGTCATTTTAAATTTATAATGGACGGGAAGTGAAAAGACTATAAAAATAAATTCCGTAGTAAGCCAAGAAATCTGATATCAACATTGCATGCCACACTGCAGCTGCAAGCCAATCAGATAGAGTTCTCAAACACCATTATCTTGGACTACATATTGCTCCAAATTCAAATCATCACTTGCTTTTTACATTTATAATATTTAACCACTTTGTTTAAGAATAGTGATAAAGAACCTATGACCTTTGTTTTAGAGATAACTAGCAGTCTTTGTTTAAATTTGGTTTAAAATTTATAAACAAAGATTTGATATTATTTTGTGGAATGATAACTTGACTTATACTGAGCTCCTCAATGTGATGCATATAAGAAGCAAGAAAATAAAATAAAAGACTTTCTTTGGGGAGTAATGAACCCTGTTCTTTTATCTTTATTTCAAGATACAGTCTGCAATCAATAAAATTAGTATGGCTCAATCTCATTGAATGAAAACACAAGTTGCACTGCTTTGGCATATTAAAGTTTCAGAGCACCTGTAGTTATATTAGGTCATTAGATTCTCTCAAAACTTTTGTGAGGATGACAGGTGAGATATTCTTAACCTCATCTGGCTAATGAAGAAATGAAGGCACAAGATTTCAGATGACCGCTTCAATCACACAACGTGCTAGACATAGGTCTAAGGAAGCCGGGTGTTCCTCCTCCAAACCCAGCACCCTTTCTACCAGCCTAACACTGATGGGTTCTGTAGGGACGAAAAGAGAAATTCTGGCCCAAAGTAAAGAAAGTTGAGGGGAAACTGTAAATCTATATGGGGGAAAACTAGAATTTTTGAGTTGCTTAGAAATAGTGTAAAAGAATGAAAAAGCAGTTCTTAGAAAAAGAAAACCCAAAATAATTCTGTCGCTGGTAGCACCATAGAACTTTTAAGCATTTAACAACATAGAAGGGGAAGGAAAACATGGCATGACCTAAATGAAATGGTTTCACTTAATGAATTTGGACAAGCCATATTTCCTCAAAGCATTCCATTAACCATGTTTTGTCCCTTCGCTTATGTAATAATATCACATTATATAAGTGCCTGTGTTTGGACATGTAGATAATTAAAATAGAGGTTTAATGTCCATTTGGCTTTACAAAGTTATGACATTTCCTATACAAAGTCAGGGGCTTATTTCCTCCCTAATTCATTTGATAACTTGCACTGATGGTAATATGAGTTGTGTGTTTTAAGATATTATTTGTTTAGCCTAGGGGTAATGTAAATTCTGAAATTTAAAAGCTACAACTCTAATGATCTGAATAATAACACTATATTTATACGTGGCCAAGTTAATGCCCTTTATATTTTGCTTTCTCTATACTTTTGACTACAGCATATTTTAAAAATCCAAAGAAGAGACCTCCAACGAACAATTTTATGTATACAATGCCTGCTACCAGTGCCCTGAGTTTTTCCCCCTGCATACTACTGAATCCATCCTGTATACCCAACATTTGAAAGCAGTTTTCCATTTTACATTTTCTTAATTCTAATTAAACAAATCTTAATCTTGACTTTAATGGTTGCAATTATGATACTTCATTATGTTAAATGTTAGTTGCAACATAAGAATAAATTGTATAAACAGTTTAGCTGCAATTGCATGGTGTCTAACTGTACATTACTCATTAACAAGATGTGGGTAGCAGCAATTATAACATTTCCTCCTAATGTCCCCATTTATTGAGTCACAGCAGCAAGCCCCCTTTTCACAACACACACTGATTGACGATAGCTGCTTTTGTGCTCATGGAGAACAGGCACTATAGCCCGCTGTGTGTCTCCAACTCAGATCGATGAAAGTACACATTAGCTCTTAGCCTCACAGGCCGGAGTTCTTGAAGGTCAAAATAGCCATCAGCATCACTGTAGGGTATAAGAATCATTTCACAAACTGTGAACAAAACAACACAACTTGCTTTGCAGTTTGATTATTGTTTATAGATACAGCAAGCCAAGAATTAAAGCATAGCCTTGGGGCAGCATAATTATTTACAGCTGAAGACTCATATCATTATTAGCATTCTCCTAATTGCTTGAAGTTATATCAGTGTTAGTTGATTTAACACATTTTTTATAACATGCATAGAAATTGTTTCCTCTACACATGAAGTGTCAGTTTAACTGGTAGATAGTTTCTTAATTTATCAAGGTTGTTTTTTTTCTTCTTCTTCTAATTGTTCATTTTTCTTTGAGGGAAAATTTCCCTTTAACTGTGATGGGAAGAAGAGTTGAAGCAAGCTTCAATTTATCTACTGTATCTTAATGCTAGCAATACTATGGTCGTTTTATTTTATTTCATTAAAAATTGAATCCATAAAGCCGCAACCACATAATCAATTAGAAAATGATTCCAACTTTCCTCCAGGTGGCTTATACTTACTTATCTTTTGTCTTTGGATACCTAACCTGAGATTTTGTTCAACATTAAAAGTGGAACCATTGAAGCCAAGAGAAGACTTTAATAATATTGAAGTCATGAAATTTTTATGAATTGTAAAATCTCAAAATTTAGATAAATCGGTCAAGTTTTTAAAATATGCATAAGGAAAATAAAGCTAATTTTTTAGCTATATATAGATGAAAACCTGCCATAATATTGAAAGAAGGAAAAAGAGAAATATTTGGGTATATGGTTGTGGATGGAGTTTGGAATTTGTAGGAGTTAAAATTAATTCCTTTTCTTTTTTATGGTTTTTTTTTTTACCTGGATATATGGTCCTCCTCTTTTATTTTTGTAATATATTTCCTATCTACAGGTGGAGACACTTGTACTAGTTCCTTTTGAAGTCTTCCTCAGTTGTGCCTAAGAACAAACGGACTGCTACAATATAGAGAATATGGTGGCAAAGGCTTTGAAGGCTAGAAAAGATCTTAGCAACCAAATAGTCAGTTCCTACAGCATTCTATACCTAAAGGAACTAAGGCCCCAAGAGATTAAGCTAAATGCCCAAGATGACACCACTAGTAATAGACCTAGGAAAATAAAGAAGAAACTAGGATCAGAAATAATAAACTAGAACAGCTGTGAATAAAAAAAATAAATACCTACAAAATATCATATAGAACCCTATTTCCACCAAGCACAATAACCCCAATAATTATTTATGGCCAAATCCCAGAATTCATTTTTTCATTGCTTCACAATAAATGGCCCAAAATATTGTGATAGAAGAACCGAGGTCTTTTATTTGAGAAAATGTAAATGTTTATGAAAATGCTTCCCAAAGGGAAATATCAATTTAATGGCTAATGTATGTTTTTATAAAATTGATCACCACTTATAAATATGAAACTACTTGGGAATATCTGAAAAGATTGCTAATGGGACTTACTGTTTAGACGTATGTGAAAGCAAATACCAAAGACTTTGATTCTGGGTCATGAAGGTTACCCAGAGATCTTATGAAATTTAAGCTGTGATGATTAACCCGCTAAAAGTTACCACATTACTTAACACTTGTGATCTTATCTAAAAGACATATGGCAGAAATATTTCCAAAGATTTCTCAGGACAGTTTTGTTTTATCAAAGGGAATATTATTTAACAAGTCTCTGTACTTTATGGGCCTTTAGCAAAACTCTTGCTGCTGCGTGGATGAAATAGAAAGCCTAAAAATGATATTTTAGATTAATTTAATTTAGTGTTTCTTTGAACAAATTACAGTCCCTATAATGACCCTGGTGGATTGCTTCTGGAGTTTGAAGCTGCTTCAGCCCCAGCTGTCTCGTGAACAGATGCTGTGAAAGCGGAAAGGTGAGAGGTGGTGAATGGCTTGCAAAACCCATCATCACTGACATGTAATGATAGAGCCATCTTCCTTCCGGAGAGTTTAAAGATGGTTTTCCTATTGACAGAAAGGGTCTTAAACAGAAAGGATTACATCAGGCATAATGTAAAATTTATTTTACATTAATTTTTAAAGGTACACCTTGATATATAATTTTAATTTTTTACATTTTTTTCTTGGTTTATTTTGTCTATATTTAAGAAGATGCAAAGCAATCAGATTTAGTTAGATGGGAAATAAAAGCAGTAAGGCAAATTAAGTAGTTTTAAAATTAGTATTCTCTCTAAAATATTACATTAAAGTATTTTCTTCCCAAAGGAACATCCATATTTCTTACAGACTAGCAAATAGATTTTCTCCGTTGTCTTTTAGAGCCATTCAACTTGATTTTACTTTTTCAGTGCCAAGTTTCATTTGTACAAATTATGTATCTCAACCTTCACAGTTAGGTTTGGTATAAATTACTGCCTTTTTTCTGTTATTGGCTAGTGTCTTTGCTTTATGCCATTAATTCATATTAGGTAGTAAACATGTTTATATGTACTCTATCATAATGTCATATACTAGGTAAACATAGTACAATTTACATAATTGTATCACCTACAAAACTTCTTTCTTCCACAAAAATAATGATTAAGAAAATCTTTTCATTGCAATAATAGTTTGACTGTGGTTGCCACTAAAGGGATTGAAAAATTATTATTCTGCAGGCCCCATCTTTCATAAAAATGTCTCATTTTATGAAACAGGAGTGTGGTTGAGGTAGAAAAGAAAATTTATCTTGCAGCCATTGCATACCATCATAAGACCCATAAGGTAAATACTTACTTTTTAAACTCTGTTGAAACAACTATCATCAAACAGTGGTTGCAATAAATTACAGTCCATACCTCATGTCAACATAAAAGTTCCTCTTTTCTGTTCCTTTTTGCATTTCAATTCATCCTCCTGTTCTCAGTGCTCCCTTTGGAAGGACTTGGATCCCTGCGCAGAGGAGCTGGGGGAGGGGGAAGGGAGCAGGGTGGGAACAAGTCTCCGAATCTTTTAGGTTGCAACATATGCTGGGCAGATAACATCTGCAGATAATGACAGGGCAGGGGTGAAGGGTAGAAAGGCCAAGCCATGGAAGAGTGATGAAGCATGGGGAGAGGAGGGAAGCTGTTGTAAGAGTCCTGTTCAGACACTATTTCCCATTGAATCATTAATTTGCAGCCTCGCCATTTAACCTGCACAGCGCAGAACAGTGTTGTGTCTCCAACAGCTAGATATTGTTTAACTTCATTTTTTACTTGCGGGAGGTGGGGGTGGGAGGAGGTGGGGGAAAGGACACTTGATTTCAATGGCATTGGCTGTTTGAGCAATTTGACATGTGATGACTAACGCATCTGCTACTTTTAACAGTTTTTTGCTCTCCTCTCCTAACCAGAGCTGTGTGGCACTGAAGTGAGAGAAAGCTAATACAGTAAATGGACACTGCTGACAGTAAGAACCAGATTAGTCAATCCTTATAGCAAAAGTGAATTTCAGATAACAGCTCAAGCATGACCACGCTGATCACAGCTTAGTGTTTATGTATACAGAGGAACAATGAAGTGGCCTGGTAATTACTGGAAATACATTCCTCAAGCTTTCAGGCGATGCTAAGCTTAAAATTGTGGTCAGCTCATGTAGGAGAAGCAAGATCCACTTGGAATTCATTGTGGCAATTGTAATTAAGTCACATATTTTATCTCTCTCTACCTCTCACCATGCTAAGTGTGTAGCTATTTAAACCACTGTGAACATTTCAGCTCATATGACTGGAATTCTCTCAGGTAGAATCTTTTTATTTCTACCCACAGGATCAAACCATAAAGAGGAAATAATGTTGCATAAACTGTCCTGACCCATATGGTGACTTCATATACCAGTAAAACCATACCAACCTTTCCAGAGATTTTATTTGTTATTTAAAATGTTTGTAAACCTACAATTTACTCCAGTTAAAGAAAAGCAGGATTCATAAACAAAC
Source organism: Myotis daubentonii (assembly GCF_963259705.1). NCBI lineage: Eukaryota > Metazoa > Chordata > Mammalia > Chiroptera > Vespertilionidae > Myotis > Myotis daubentonii. Next base: position 133,078,740 of record NC_081842.1, read on the forward strand.
AAGGAAAACAGTCAACTTCATTAGTAACAACTGCAAATTAAGACACATATCTTCTTGACCTAATAACTTTAAAACATTAAATGATTATGCCAAGTGCCCACACTGTCATGAAAATCAGGTATGGCTTATTAATAACCATAACAAGCATCAGAAGGATCTAATCTCAAGCTCCCTGATTTCACATCTTACTGGTTGAGTAACCTTGGGCAAGTTACTTAACCTCACAGCACCTCAGTTCCCTCCAGGGAAAATGAGGACAATGATTCTATCTGCTTCACTGTGCCATTGTGAGGACTACATTTTAAGGATAGAAACAGACTGTGGATACAGAGATCAGATTGATGGTTGCCAGATGGAAGGGTGTTCAGAGACTGGGTGAAAATGGTAAAGGGATTAAGAAATACAAATTGGTAGTTACAAAATAGTCGCAGGGATGTAAAGTACAGCATCAAGAATACAGTCAATAATATTGTAATAACTAGGTAGGGTGCCAGCTGGGTACTTGAGATATTGGAGGGACTACTTTGTAAAGTATATGATTGTCTAGCCACTATGCTATACACCTGAAACTAATACAAAATAATATTGAATGTAAAGTATAATTGAAAAATAAATTTTTAAAACAGTGCAAATAAAGTTTGTAGCCAGTGCCCACCATTCAACACACTCCAGTTATTATATCTATTAACACTATTGGTGTTTGCAAGCATAACCTCATCGAATTCTCAAGCATAACTCAAGCTATATGATGGTTGCTACTACATAAAAATGTGTCTATGACTATGAACAGAGACTGAATGAAAACTCAAAAAGAGTCAAGATTAAATGGTGAGACGATGACTTTTTTCTCTTTTTCAAAAAAAAATAATTTCCATTATTGTTTACAAAAGGAAGGCAAAATTATATATGCTATTCTTATTGCTTACTCATGTTTACATATGAATTTTATTCTCTGATAGATTAACCAGGACAGGTAAGTAAAGGCATTTAGAGATAATAAAAATGCTTTAAGAATAAGTAGCATGGGAAGCACCCTAAGCTACCTCCCTGACAGTGGGGAAAAATACCAAACACATTCTACAATTTAGAGATTTGATCTTGTTAACAAAATCACCTGTTAAGGAGCAAATACCCATTGGCAGATCTTCCCTATCGGTCATTCACAGGTTAGTATAAATGAATCTGAAAAATCAATATGTAGCTGAAATCAAAGATACTCAGGTGATAACATTTTTGACCAAAAAATTATAAGAGAGCCTTAGGACTTGAACAGTAACCTTATTAAAAACAATTTTTTAAGGAGGGCGTTGCTTTTGGACACCAGAAATCTCTATAAATGCTGTGCTATCTGTCTGAATATGTCATCACATATCATCGCACACACATGTCCTCTTACAAATAAGGTAATAGAAATAAATAAATGCTTCTACTCTCATGGGACCCTCTTCAACAGTTATCCTCCAATTTTTTATATAGTACCCTCTTCATGGATGTTCCTAAAAATATTTTCCTCAATACTGCTGAGTATCTCCTTTATCAAGAAATACTGAGGAAGATTAGAAAGACAATCGGCAACATGGCCCCTGACCCGAGGGTTAGCCACATTCAGGTATTCCAGAAGTTCTGCAGACAATTGTGGTAGAGTCCATCATAACAAGTTCTAATTTCTTTTCTGCCTCCTAATGTTGAATACTCACTATGTATTAATGTTTTGTATGATCATAAAATTCAGTCAAGGCTAATTGCTATTTTTCCAACTGAGCATTTGTTTGACTTTAATGTTTCCTGAATTACCAATAACCAATATTTCTAAATGAGTTTCCACATTTAAAGAAAAGTAAAACAATTTTAAAAGAGCTGTTGAGATTTTTGATGATGGGAAACCTCTATAAGTAATGCTCCCAAAGTAATGAATTATGCCCTCAAGAAATATGATAGATTCATTAAAAATGACACAACAGTGGAAATTAAAAACTTTAGTGGGCGCTCACAAGCCTGGCCCAAAGGTGGCTGCTTAAGCGTAATCTCAAGAGTGAAAAGTGAAGGTCTCTTCTCCTGACAGGCATGTTTTTCTACTTAGGCATTTCCTGTCAGTGCATTGGCTTCTCAAAGGTTTTTATTGTTTTTCTCTCTGATATACATAGAGATTTAGCTTCTTATGGTAATAAATATCATCTCTGTCATGTGCAGCTATCAATAAGCATAGAAATTTCCGTTTTCATCTCCTGTGGTTGTGATGAGTTTCATATTTAGCTCCAAGCACTCTTCTGTTTTAAGCTAAATTCAAATGCTGTAAGACAGTATTAAGCATCAACTATTACTTTAACAGTGTCTGAGACATAGCGATTAGCCCTCCAGCTTTCTAGTAATCAAAACTTGCAACATCCAAGACAGTGCTTTTCATCTTCACTCAACATCCCACCACTCTGCTCAGCTTCACCAAACTTATACATGGTGTTGCTGGAGTTTCCTTTTCCTGCCACAATGTTTTGGGATCCGCTGCTCTCTCTTATCTTGACAACTCTGTGTGTCACATTATAATTTTTTTAAGTTTCAGCCTTTCTATTTTCCTCTCTCCTTTATTGTCTTTCCTTTGTACTTAATTGACACTCATCCTTCAAGGATCTGCTGAAACACTGCCTGCCGCCTTCTCTGGGTGTGTCTCTTCTCTGGGTTGGCTTCCTCTCCTGCACAGGGGGAGCCCATTGCCGTCTTTATCAGTACATCCCCGAGTAAAAGGGACAGGACCTTTGTGTTCGTTCTTGGATCTCTAGCATAATAACTGCTTCTCAATAAATGTTCATTAGTTTTACATTAAGTTGCTGAGTGACTGAATAAATGAAAAAAAAGGTGCCAACCATTCTCTTGGCAAACCTGAACATACTAACTAGTTCTCAATCATTTTGACAAATTACTGTGGAAGTAGTTTGAGAGTAATATAATTAGAGAAAATAGGTGCAACTTAAATAATCTGCTAAACGAGTGTGCCTGGATGGGGTGAAGTACCCTGAAATTGCATTTTGGGTAGAGAAGAGTCTTAAATGGGTGACAAAGGACACACACCATGCTGTTTCACCCGTGTAATTCTCTCACCATCCTTGGATGCATTCTTTGTATTTCTTTTTACATTTAAACATTTTATTATGCCACCACTCTCCGCAAGTCTTCTCCCAAGTTGCATGTCACACCTGGCCTGTTCCACAGGCCTCAGGAAAGCTCTCTTGTTTCCATCATTCAAACAACTTCTGAAATCTTATTTCCTCCATTAAGCTTCTGACTAATTGGAAAAGAGGTAGCAATTTCCCGTTGCAGGGCAGTTCCCATCACTCTCTCTCCACCTGTTTCTGTGCCAAGGGCTCTGATCCCCCTGGGCACTGGCTCATTGTTCTGAAGATTTTTGTTTTATCTGGAGTCTTCTGTCTGAAAAGATAAGTTCTGAGAAGATAGAGAACTTTAAACAGTATCTTAAATTTTTCTGTTTACAAATGAGGCCTTAGTAAAGGCTTCAAACGCAAATGAGTAGCAAAAACTTTTCCTACTGGAAATTTTTTCTTTGGCTCAGGTTCATCTAGAATCGGTTGTTCAACAAAAGAGATATATTTTAAGATTAAATACTTTTGATGTTCTTATCTGATTCTACTAAGGCGGAATTAATAGATGACACTCTTCTTAGCAACACTGTCAAGTGTCATTATTTTGTAAAGAATGGGGAAGTGTAGGACAGTAGAGGTTAGCCTTATATGGAAATATGGAATTTCATTCTTCCTCAGAATATGCATTTCCTACTCATATTTTACAATTGAGGAGACTGTGACAGCTAGTCCAGATCAAACATTCTACATTTGATCAAATGGCAGATCCCAGACTGGGGGCCCATACCCTTCAGTTTTCAGCCTTTCAACTTGGACACATCATGTCATCTCAAAGAAGTATATTAGAGTTAAACACATGAGGAAGAATTTGGATATATCATATAATGGCCCCTTTTTATTCTTTGATTTCTGAAGTTGGAATCACCCAGCATCAATACAGCTAGCATGACTCTAAAGTTGTAGGCCGTTTTCTCTGTTCAAAATACAATTGGATCCATAAAAAGACTGATAGAGCTGATTTTGCTGTCTTTTCAACAACTTTCCTGAGGACACACCTTTTTTTTTTTTTAACAAGATGCCATTATTCTCTATGTCTACAAATGCATACCACTGACATGCATTGATATGCTGCATGAATGTTTCTTTGATCCTTTGCAAAGTGTTATAGGACAGAAAGCAAAAGAAAAAGTGAGTGGAGGGAAGCCCTGAGGAGCAGTGTTTTATAATCAGAATTTCCATGCAAGTTATAGATGAGTTCACAGGTACCAGGTTAGAATATGAATGTGCAGCAACAGAAGTACCATAACTTATAATTTTTATATCTAAAATGCGCTACAAATCATTTATCTAAACATACATGTTGAAACCTCCTACCCATTTGGACACACTGAGGCAAATAATCCCTTCACTTAAGCTACTCCTTGATCATGTATCACAGTCCATCTTCGCAATTGTATTTCAGGCCATTGAATTAGTGCAATGAATTATGTCTGTACACTGAACAAGCGTTGTGACTTTTATTTTCTTTAATGACTTTTTTTAGAGAGGGAGGAAGGAGAGAGAGAGAAAGAGAAACATCGATGTGAGAGAGATGCATCATTTGGTTGCGCTCTGACCAGGGATAAAACTCACGACCTAAGTATGTGTCCTACCAGGAATCAAAACTGTGACCTTCAGGTACATGAGATGATGCTCCAACCAACTGAGCCACACTGGCCATGGAAGTTCTGCAATTTCTAGGAGAACCTAAGGGTCAAACAAAGAGCAATTTCTGGCTTTTGACACCATTTGATGCTAAGAATAAAATGCCTATCCCTCACTAAGTGTTTGGTTGGATTTAGTGGGGTTTCTATTTGTTTTATACCAGCCATGGTCATTTTTTTTATATATCAGGTTTATTGAAATATAATTTATATACCATACAAGTCACCTATTTGACGTGAACAAATCAGTGGCTTTAGAATATCCACAGAGATGTGCATAGTCATGAAAGCTTTTTATATTGCTATTTAAGAAATTTATGAACTTTAATTCAGTATAAATTGAAATCTTAGTGAATTAATTAAACTGACGTTTAACTATCATGCCAATCATTTTGCTCTTCTTACTTTTTTGACGAAAAGTATATTATGAAGTGAATGAGAATTGGTATATCCAGTTATATTAATAACTAGTGGCCCAGTGCATGAATTTCGTGCACAGTGGGGGCGGTTCCCTCAGCCCAGCCTGCACCCTCTCCAATCGAGGACCCCTTGGGGGATGTCCATCTGCCGGACATCCCTCTCACAATCTGGGACCACTGCCTCCTAACTGCTCACCTGCCTGCCTTCCTGATCGCCCCTAACTGCCCTTCCCTACAGTCCTGATCTCACCCCCAACTGCCCTCCCCTGCCGGCCAATTTGATTCTAATTGGTCGGTTTCTATGTCAGTCAGCATCAAAAACTCTGCCTCCTAGGCAGCCACTGGCTCCTCACAGTTCACCCAGATTTGGTTCTGATTGGTCAGTTTCTATGCCAGTCAGTGTCTCTGGGCCTATCTCCAGGCCTGATCAGAGAGGCGGGGCTGATCAGCAGCCCCCATGGAGGCCCGGAGAGAAAGAGAGAGGCAACAGGTGATCAACAGCTGCCCCAGAGGCTGCAAATCAGACCCTGCCTTTCTCTCTGGGCCTCTATTGGGGCCTGATCCGCAGCCCCCTCCGCAGTCAGTGCTGGGTTGCTGTACCCGCACCAGCGGCAGTCAGTGCTGGATCGCCACAGAAACCCAGCACTGACTGCAAGACTGACTTCCAGTGTTCGGTCGAGCCTTCAGTCAGTCGTTACGGACCCTGTGTTTTTATATATTAGGATTGCTAGCGAAGCGACTGTTTAGCGTACAATGTTAAGTGCATTACATACATTATCTCATTTCATCATCAGAACAGTCCTATGAGATAAATACTATTATTAGCCCTATTTTATAGGTAAAAGAGCCAATACTTCAAATAGTTAAGGTGCTTGTCCAAAGTGAACTAGAAAGTGGAAACAAAACACCCACATTTATATAATCCTACTTATCAAGCCTGTACTTCCTTGCCCAAAATTCTGTTGCCTCTACTGTTACAAATGAAGAGGCTCTACAAAGGTCAGTGACAAACTTGCTTTCCAATGCACTATATAAATCAATAGCATACCAGAGAGAAAGAAGCACAGTGTGGAGTTCTAAGTTCAGGCCCTAGAACTGGCTTCAAAAAATATGACTTTCGCACTTATTATTTTTGTGACTTTCAGACACATGACTAAATCTCTCCCATGCCTTCATCTCTTCATTTGTAAAATGGAATATTGGTATTAATATTAGCTTAAATTAGTTAGGGATCAGATCAGCATATAGCATATGCTTAATACATCATTTATGTTTAATCTAATAAACATAAGCCTATTTTGTCCCCAGAGGGAAAAATACCATGACTAGATAAAATCAGATCATCTGATTTTCTCAAAGAATGTGGTAATTTCTGGGAACCAATTAGCCCTAGCTACCACATTTTTCTATTTAAAACCTGATGGAAGTTGTAGAAGCATTAAAATTATTCTAGCAGTGTCCTAAGAACTGTTGTAATGAGTAGTTCTTTGAATTCTAAAGCAGTGGTTCTCATCCTCTTGGGGGGTCAAGCCTCTTTTTAAGATCTGATGAAAGCTGCTATGAGTCTTCAGAAAAATTCAAATGTGCACACAGCAAAGTCTTTGCATATACTTTCAGAGGTTCAGAGATCCCTGAATCTCATGAATCCCCCCATAAAGGATCCCTACCTCAGAGGCATATGATTGAGGCAGGAATCCCATGTTCTAATCGTGCCCTTGCTAACCAGTGGAGGGACCTTGAAAAAGTTTTTCAACATCTTCAAATTAAATATTCTTACTCCCACCTCAAAATAAGAGGATTGCAGCAGATTATCTCTAAAATTCCTTTCAACTCTAATTCTATAATTCTAACTTCTGAATCACATAACAAACAAATACTGTTAACCAACCAATATCAGTAATTTATTATTCTTCTCCCTAGGTTTCTTAATTGATATTGATTTTGCTTTAGCTAGTGCTGCCAATTTCTAAGAAAATGGAAAATTACCTTAATCTTTATAGCCATCATCTAAATTTTGAATTTATAATTTACTGGCCAATTTTGTTCATTTGAATATAAGAAATTTACGTATTTATGTACTCCATCAATTATTTAATTATTAACACACAAATCATGATCTTAGCTCCCTGCAAATAGGGTACATGGATAATAATTGAATTCTTCCACAAAATCCTCATCACTTTGGGGTTACTGGTCATCTTTAACTCAAAACTAATTTACTTGTTAGACTAAAAGGGCCAGGGGGGAAGAAATTATGCACTATCTATCAAGGCCAGGACCTCACTATTCACAAACCATAAAAGGCCTTTGTGAATCACTAAGTTTAGGTATAGTTATTCTGATTATAATAAACCATCCACACTTTTATAATCCCGGGTAGCTGCAAACTCCTTTCATGTACATCATCTCCGTTATCTCAACTGTTTTTTATTTTGAAATAAATCTAGATTTACAAAAAAGTCACCAAAGTAGCACAGTGAGTGCCCACAGACCCTTTACCCAACTCCCCCTAATGTTAACATCTTACATAACTACAGTCCATTTTTCAAAACTGAGAAATTAGCATTGGTGCGGTACTATTAACTAAACCACGCTTTCCTTGGATTTCAACACTTTTCCTACTAATGCCCTTTTCTTGTTCTAGGATCCAGTTCAAGACACTGCATTGCATTTACTATAGTCATTAAGTCTCCTCAGTCTCCCCTGATCTGTGACAGTCTTTCTTTGTTTTTCATGACGTGGCACTTTTGAAGAGTATGGATCAGGAGGTTTATGACCCTCAATTATGTTTGATGTTTAGTCATGATTCGACTATGGTTATGTTTTGGGGGTAAGAATACCGTAACATATTACATCATCTCAGGAGGTGTGTAATATGGACATTACAGTAGTCCCCTTTATCTGCAGAGGACACCCCCAATGGATTCCTGAAACTATGGATGGTAAAATACCCTACATACACAATGTTTTATCCTATATAGGGTAAAGTTGAATTTATAAATTAAGCACAGTAAAAGATTAACAACCATAATTATTAATAAAATAGAACAATTATAACACTAAAATAAATGTTACTTGAACACAAGCATTGCGATACAGCAACAAACAATCTGATAACTGAGCTGGCTACTATATGACTAACAGGCAGGTAGAGTCTGTAGCATAGATAAGTTGGACAAAGGGATCATTCACTCCCAGGGGGATGGAGCAAGCACAGCACGAGATTTCATCATGCTTCTAAGAATGGTACACAATTGAAACTTACAAATTGCTTATTTCTGAAATGTTTCATTTAATATTTTCAAATCATGAATGACTGCAGGTAACTGAAATGGGAAAGTGAAACTGCTGATAAGGGAGGACTACTGTACTTACCACTGGTAATGTTGATCTAGATCTGTTGGTTACAGTTGTATTTGTCAGCTTGTGACAAACTACAGTTTCTAAACAATTACAGTTTTTCCTTCTTTTTACTGTATGCATTGAAAGCAAGTCATTAAGCACAGTCCACATTTGAAGGGAGATTTAAGTTCTAACTCTTTTAGTGTCTACATCTAGTATTTGGAATTCTTCTGTAGACAACTATCTTTTAACCCACTACTACTGTGTCCATTTGTAAAGATGAAGACTGGGCCCAGGCTGACCAAATCACTAAGATACGGTAGAGCTAGTTTACAAAACCAGCTCTTCTAATTCCAAATCCACTCATTTTTCCATGACATCATGGCATCTCTATTTAGATAAGTGTTTGTCCTATGTTTTAGTGGGAGTCCAGCGATATGCACTTCAAGTTTTTATTTGCTTTTGTTTGTCAACTAAAACACATTTTCACTGATACTATTTGGATGTAGACAGAAGGGTCAATGTGGTTCCCCAAATCTATTTTAAGGTGTATCATATGATCTAGGAGACTCTAGTTTACTCAAGATCCAGTATAACCTTATTCTAGGCACTAGCCAGCCTCCTGTCTCCTCAAATGGATTTAATTTTTTACTCTAAGACTATCTAATCAAAATAGATACTTCATCTTTCTATAACACTTAGCCCTTGCCTCAGATAAAAGAAAGAGTTGCTATCCTCAAATTTAGTTTGTAACCTACCAAAATGAATGTTTATCAAAATGGAGTTCCACGTCTCCAGAGAGTGATCTGAATTATCTAAGCAATTCAAGCAAATGTACAGATTGAGGTTGTTACTTATTCAATGTCAGCCGCATTCTACTCTTCGCTTCGGTTTCAGACACCAACCTTGGGAGAGCTGTCAGCTGGTAATGATTTTCAGTCACTTGCAAAGGGAGGCCAAATTGTAACAGGTGACACAAAGGGGAAAGATTCTGTATCAGATTACCTATTCCCAAGAGCTACCCCAGGTCACTGGTCTTCCCACGTGTGAAGTTCAGGAATTTACAGACATTTTAAAATTAGCATTTCTTCTGGCACAATTACTTGTCTTATCAGTCACTCAAGTAATGTTTAATAAGCACTCCCCTGCTTGTGGTGATTCACTAAACCTGTGGGAGGGTTAATCCAGAATGACATAGTCTCCGCCCACCAGGCCTCACAATCTGATACTAAGACAGCAGACCCATACATAATGGGAGGCATTCCATCTAAACACAAAAGGGAGGGTTGGTTTTATGTTGACTGGGTTTGGGGACTCTTGACTTTTGTTGTCTATTTTAGAGGGATGTGTGTGTCAAATAGAAAAAAAGAATGACAGGCAAGATTACTAGTACTAAAAATTTAAGGAACTAGGGGAAGAAAGCAGATTTTGCTGATTATTACTTTAAGGTTCTAATATTATGTTTAATGAACTCTACCCCAGCTGTGGCTGTGCCTAACACAACAAATATGGAGGTTTTACAAAGTGGCAGCATCAAAATCAATATGGACTAACCCTGTATATATCTCCTCACACTCCCTATTCCTGTGTATTTTCTGCCCTCCTATACCCTGGCCCCATATCCTGCAAGTATCTTTATTAAGCTTTAATGCATGGAGTCACATTCCTTCAAGAGAGATAATAGCCCGAGTTTGGTGATTCTATTGGTAAAACTTTCATACTTGTTGGTCCATTTTCTTTCTCCCTTCAGTTTCATGTGAACTCCTAATTGTGGAGTCAGAGACTCATCTCTACAGGATATTTTCTCTCTCAACCATTTTCTAATCTGTAAAATGTGGATAATATTCATAATTATATTGTGAGTTAAAAATAAACCTATGTCTAAAGCATTTTATAAATTGTGCAACACTATTCACTTGTAAGAAAACATTAAGAAATTTTAGATTTGAACATGTATATGATCTACATAGTTTCAAATTAAGTGGCAATCGCCATTTTCACATTTTTTCAGGAATTATCTCAAGTTTAGGTCATAAATTTTATTTTCTCATGAACTAAACTACTATTTTCAGATATCTTTAACATTGACTGTACTTAAATAAAAATCAATTACATATTATTACATTTTTACTAAATAAAATAAAGCACAAGAAGAATAAAACTGTTAAAATGGAAACCATGTGAGGGGGTTTTACACTTTAAAAATTGTGCTTAAATATACATAATATAAAATTTACTATTTTAACCATTTTTAAGTGTATGGCTCTATGATATTAAGTAATTCATATTGTTGTGCAACTATCAGCACCAGTCATCTTCTGACCTTCTTTATCTTCCTTAAGCAAGTTCTGTGCTCATTAAAAACATGTAACACTCCATTCCCCCATCTACTATCAACCCTGGCAACTACCATTTTCCTCTCTGTCTCAAAAACTATACTACTTTAGGTACCCCATATATATAGAATCATGTACTATTTGTCATTTTGAAGCTGGTTTATTTTCTTCAGCATAATGTCCATCCATGTTGTAGCATAAACATACAGGTTTTTGACTAAAAGAATCTGAAATTGGAATTCCATCTCTATCACTAACTAGAAAAGTGAACACTATAGGTCGCTTAACCAAAGATAAAATTTTCAAAGAAAACACTTGGTCAAAGCAATGAACTGAAAAAGTAAGAATACACAAATGTGTGTGTGCGCGCACACACACACACACACACACACACACACACACGTCAGGGAAGTTGACTTAGTATAAACACAATTTTAATTCTGGGGATTAAGTAGTAGCAGCCTTTCTGACTCCCTCTAAAGCATCAGTTGTGCCCTTGTGAGATGGTCTCCCAGTCTTTTATAGGGAATCCTCAGCTCCAGCCAGGCGGGGACCAGACTCTCCGCTGCGTTTGTTTATTTACATCCACTCTCCTCAGCACAGGCACGAAGGGAATTAAACATTTGAAAAGAACAACAGTGTTCCAACAGTGACCACTGGATATTCACTGGAGACTGGGTGTAGAATTTTCTTTGTATTGTTTACTTGTTTACCTCACAAATATGTATTAGATACATACATATATCTGGATATTTGTACCCATACATAAGTCAAACCAAAAGCCAGAAATGAATCTGTATCCTAATTCTAGCTTTTTACATGAATCGTTAGTTAAACATTCCTCTAGTTCCTTTTATAAATTATAAAACAGTTACAAGTTCTTTGTAATAGACAACCTAAGAATACGCAGAGAATGGAGACAAGATAAATTATACTCACTGAAAATTATTTGAGCAAAGGGTATAATAATTCACAAAAGAAAACATCCTTTTCACGAGGAGAAAAATCCTTTCTAAACCTTTCACCATGTATATATTGGATTCAACACACTTAGGGAAATAGCATAAAACATTTAACAAAAAAAATTTAAAGATGGAATGAATATATCCAGAAAAGCTTCTATCTAAATGTTGTTGTTGGGTAGCAGATTTCTTCCTTCCTAAAAGTCGTGAAAAGGCTGAAGGCTGCCCGGACCAATACGCAGGCAAGGCCACCTGCTTTCTGCCTGCAATGGTTCAACTTTCCTTATCAAGCTTAGTCGGCAGTGTTCTTAGACGTTTGAAGTTAGAACAAAAAATGTCCTTCTGCTCACCCTCTGCTGTGAGAAAATACTTTAAGGCAATTGTGCAAAAGAAATGATTTCATTTTTATGCTTTTAACTTAAATGAGTCATGATATATTAAAGCCGAGGACTCAACCCCGGGCGTGTATGTCAGTCTCCCTTGGCCAGCTTCTTAAAAATATCGATGTCCAGATCCCAGCCCGAGTTTCTGATTGTCTCGCTGGGTCCTGGGCATCCCTGGTGATTTTAAATGCATCCAGGTTTGGGAACCACTGCAGTAAAGTTACCCATATTTGTTGTTGTTGTTTTGCACTGCTACTTCTCTTTTCCCTGTGTCTATCACCTATCTGCCCCTGCATTCCACCCAATTATAACAATAGTGCTTCCCATGTAGCAGTTGTCCCCAGGAATATTACACAAATTCCCTCTTCACTGATCTTCTTACTAGATATTTTATATGCCCATGGCTCCTCTCTAGTCAACCCATGAGATTCTGTTTCCACAAGGCCAATGGTTAGTTCATCAGGAGTCATTATGAGATTGATCAGTCTGCTCCATGTTTCTATAAGGAAGGAGGGGGTGAATGTGTTGGTGGGAAGAAGAGATTAACCAAAGAACTTGCATGCATATATGCATAACCCATAAACACAGACAATAGGTGGGTAAAGGCCTGGGGCGGGGGTGAGGGCAGGCTGAAGAGGTCTATGGGGCGGGGGGGGGGGGGGGGAGTGCATCTGTATTACTTACAACAATACACATAAATTTTTAAAAAGTAACAAAATTAAGTGTATAAAAAAGTCATTATGTCTGTTCCTGTTTATGTCACATGCACTATATTTATAATGAGGTTATCTTATTAACAATGGTTGCAAAAGGAGAAAGGATACTTTCAATGAACACTGAGATGAACACTTTGTTCCAATAAGGAAAGTCACTAAGAAAATTTTGTTGTCAAATTAGATGTGAATTTTAAAAATTGTAAAAACTGAGAAAGAAAATCATAAAAATATAAAATCTAGATAACTTCTGTACTTAATTCCACTTTAAAGAAACATAGGCTAGCCCTAGCTGGTTTGGCTCAGTGGATAGAGCATCGACCTACAGACTGAAGGGTCCCAGGTTTGATTCTGGTCAAGGGCACATGCCCTGGTTGTGAGGTCGATACCCAGTAGGAGGCATGCAGGAGGCAGCTGATCAATGATTCTCTCTCATCATTGATGTTTCTCTCTCTCTCTCTCTCTCTCTCTCTCTCTCTCTCTCTCTCTCTCTCTCTCTCTCTCACCAATAATAAAATATATAAATAAATAAAAGAAAAATAGGCTAGAAATCATAAATGAAAGCTTGAATTGTGTGACTTATGCAAAAAAAAAGAGAGAAGGAACTCTACTCATGTTTAACAAATATAATTTCTATCTCAGTTGACTCAGTGAAATAAACACATTCAGATGTTGCATTAACTCTCTAAGGAAAATATCATATATTTATATGTTGTGTAATGTTGTTGAATAAGTAATCAGGAACACCAAAAAACTCTTCTCCTTCCTCTTCCCTTTTCTTCTCTTCTGTGCCGTAAATGATACTTAAAAAACCTGAAAGAATTAAGGATTATGACAGAAATAAAGCTTACCTGTCAGGTATGACTGCTTGAGACTCCCTGCTTTAGGAAACAACTTATAATTAACTCTGTGTATTCAATAGCTCACTGGTAATGAAAAAAATCAGTGCAAAATTGCTGATTTTCTGAATTTTAATCAAATAGTTGGGGGGTGACAAAGTATTCAAGGAAGTTAATGGGGTGGGAGCACATCAAAGGGAAGAAAAAGGTTTGAAGCAGCAGATGAGAACTTTCTATGCAAAGTAACTTCACAGGCTTTAGTTTTTTTCTTAAAATAAAGCAGCACCCGCTGTAATCGTCCCAGTGCACAGATCCTGCAGTTCAGTAACGAAAAGGGCACCTCTGGTGGGTGCATGCTCATTTCATAAACAGAAGTTCTTAACTTATCACAGAGAGCAGTTCATGCACGGCAGGGATCTGGTTCAACAAATATTAAATAATCACCTAGTTCAAACGAAAAAGACAAATATTAGGTATGTGTGACAAAGGGTCCATTCTCTGTTAATTTCAGCTGATAAAGGTATGTGGCATTTACAGTGCTTTCTTTCAGCCCAACTTTAATGCAAAGCCGGATATTTTTTTGACAGAGTAAAGTCCTTAAAAAGCCCTCATTTGAAGCGTTGGATTGATTTGTCATTATACTCTAAGTCATTGCCTTTGTATTAGACTTAACAACATGTTAACTTTATGTGAAAAGAGGGCCTGTCCCTACAAGTAAATTTTTCATGGAACTCAGAATAGCAGGCAGAACACCTTGCTCACACTCAAGCACACACACACACGCACACACACACACACCCCTTGAGAAAATGTTGAATACTTAAAACGTTTGGAGGCTTGTAGGAAAATTAAACAAGGATAATCCTTTGGACACATTTTTCTTGTGTCGGGAATTTCATCATGGGCTCTGAAAACCTCTTACTGGTTGTAACATATGTATACATATACTCATTCATACGTAACAGGATTCTGCAAATGAGATAGACTGTGCACTCTGAAAGAATATAAATAGTCCCTAGGAAATCAAAAAATCACAAGAGAATTCATCCTAAATAGTGTTTTGCCTTTCACTTTTATAGCAAACGGTTCTAAATAATAAGCATGATGAAATTTATTAGCCTCTATGAAGGACCTAAGATCTTCCGTGGGATTGTAAAACATAGGTTTCACTGGCACATTAATTTTAAAAGTGCCTTTGCACTCACACTGCATGCAACGCACCTGGCCAGGTGATATGAAGCATATAAAGATGTGTAACCCATGATACCTAATTTCCAGACGTTGTTTGCTTGTTTAATTTCCCTTTGACCACACTCACACACTCAGTTTCAGAATATGAGGAAGCCATTTTGCTATCAGTCCTCAGATGTTGAAAAAGGGGAAAGAGTAAGAAAGATGGGATCCACAGTAACGCTGAAGGTTTGCAGTAAGACAGGTAAGCACTTGTGTTAAATCATTCCCAGCTCTAACCCTTGTCCTCCCCATGTCCCTGCCCTTAATTGAATCAATGAATTAATTAAGAGTCACAGCCAATCAAAAAAAGTGTCTCATAGCATACATGCACTTTCCTATGCTCAAAGTACTTCCTGTCATTCTCAGCAGACATGTATTGGTGTTGACTCTGTAAATATTTTAAGGTTCTCATAAAGATATTTATAGTGCCCAATTTATCTGAGAGTGGCAAAGTATATGGGACATGTTGTCAAGCATTCCCTTTGAAGTATGGAACAAGCAACACCAGTCATAGCTTTTTCTTTTTTATTGACTATGGAGAGAGAGAAAGATCAGGGTATGTGCCCTGACCAGGGGATCAAACCCACAGCCTTGGGGGTCTATGGAAGACACTATAACCAACTGAACTACCGAGCCAGGGCCACCAGCCATAGTTCCCTGAAGGGATAAATCAAGCTAAAAAGTGTCTAAACAACTTGCTCAATAACCTCTGACAAATCTGTGGAAGGGTTTGAAACAGGTTCATATCTCCAATGCATTTATTTTTATAATTTTGAAATTTTCCTTTACAAACTTGCCCCAGGGAACATGTTCAGACAGAATTATCCTATCTAATAAAAGACAAAAAGGGTAATTAACCATACCTCTGCTACTCTTCCCATTGGCTAATCAGCGAGATATACAAATTAACTGCCAACCAAGATGGCGGCCAGCAGCCATGCAGCTGAAGCGAGCAGGAGGTTTGCTTGTTCCAGTGATGGAGGAAGCCAAGGTTCCCCACCTGCCGCGGCCCAGCTCTAAGCTCCAAAAGCAACATAGTTTCAATTATAGAAGCTAAACAAACCCCAGATACCTGCTTTCAGCCAGCCGCGGCCTCAGAGCTGGGAGCGTCAGTAAAGGCAACAGAGTTTCAATTATAGAAGGTAAATAAATCCCAGAATTAAAAAAAGAAAAAGAAAAAAAGGAGAGGCTGGGAGCTTCAGTCGCAGGCCAGCCTGAAAACGGCCCTCAGCCCCTCACCCAGACTGGCCAGGCACTCCAGTGGGGACCCACACCCTGAAGGGGATGTGACCAGCTTCAAACAGCCATCAGCCCCTCACCCAAGCTGTCCAGGCACACAAGCGGGACCCCACCCTGATGCGGGACACCCTTCAGGGCAAACCAGCCGGCCCCCACCCATGCACCAGACCTCTATCCTATATAGTAAAAGGGTAATATGCAAACTGACCCTAACAGCAGAAAGACTGGGAATGACTGGTCACTATGAAACACACTGACCACCAGGGGGCAGACGCTCAATGCAGGAGCTGCCCCATGGTGGTCAGTGCGCTCCCACAAGGAGAGCTCTGCTCAACCACAAGTCAGGCTGACTGCTGCCAATACAGCAGTGGTGGTGGGAGCCTCTCCCGCCTCCTCAGCAGCGCTAAGGATGTCCGACTGCAGCTTAGGTCTGCTCTCCACTGGCAAGTGGACATCCCTCTAGGGCTGCTGAGCTGCCAGAGGGATGTCTGATTGCCAGCTTAGACCCAATCCCCTGGGGAGCAGGCCTAGGCAAGCAGGTGGTCATCCCCCGAGGGGTCCCAGACTGCGAGAGGGCACAGGCCAGGCTGAGGGGACCCCCCCTCCGAGTGCACAAATTTTTGTGCACCAGGCCTCTAGTAACATATAAGACCCTTAAAACAACAGTAAGGGTGCACACTAGTTTATTTAAAGCAGTATTAATCTTGGTTTGTTACCAAATACAAATCTTTGTGATGGCGCCTCCTGGAGGTGTGCAGTGCACAATCTGAGAGGCCATCTGAAGCATTCCTGCTTGGCAATGTCTGATATCTTAACTTTTCTTAACTAAAGATCCTATGTCAAAACCTGAATGTCAAAACAATCATTAACGTTTCATGCAGTACTTCCTAGAGACTCTATACATATCTTTTTTGTGGTATCTATCATTGTTTTTTGTTGGCTGAATGCTTTTTGCTCAAATTTCCAAGTACTGCTGGGGAAAAGGTTCAGGGGGCAGGTAACTGCCAGGATAGTGACTACTGATGGGCAGTTCACAAAATACTTCTCATTTCTAGGCATGTTGAAATCCCTATTCAACTGGTCCTTAAAAATTGATGTTAGTCCCTTTATGGAGAAGAAAGCAAATGCTTATGGTAAAGATGTGCTTACTGTTGTGAAAATATAAACTCTATGGAAATAATTAATCTTATTTTGAGAAGTGAATTATTGGTTTAATAAGTAGTAATGGTTATATTGCAACTTCATTCCATGCCAAAAACAAACAAAATGAAAACTTTCCTACCTGTTTTTAATCATAACAATAAAAGGTTTAAGGTTTAGAACAAATGTCTGTTTAAGTTATTACTATAAATTAATTTCAACCTAAATATTTTGGTTTATGTCTTTTGTATCCCCCAATTGCCTAACATAGTACTTTGCTAATAATAACTACTCATAGAAAATTAGAGAATGAAATTAGACAGGAAACTTATACATTTTGGTAGCAAATCTAGGCCCAATAAAAATATTTGAAATTTTAAAGATTATTCATATTTACAATATATTTGAAGAAATGTCCAGCTTCAAAGATTATAAGTTTGTTTGTTTTACTTTTAAAGCATTTTTGTGACTTCCCAAAAAATTCAAATAGGTCTTTGAAATAGCATTTAGGTCAGTTCTATAAATGATACAGAACAAATGGACTTCATTTAATATATATATATATATATATATATATATATATATATATATATATATATATATATACTAATAAAAGAAAAAAATGGTAATTGGCGTACGACGATACCCTTTTCATTGGCTAATCAGGGCTATATGCAAATTAACTGCCAACTAAGATTGGCAGTTAACTGCCAACAAGATGGCGGTTAATTTGCATATGTAGGCACAATGCAGGGAGGCAAAAGGGAAAGCAGGAAGAAGCCCCCTGCCACTGACAGTGATCGGAAACCTAGGGGGGAGCTAAGAGCTGGGGCCGCCTTTGCCCTGCCCCCCAGCCATGATTAGAGAATCAGGTGCCTTTTCAGCCCTGGCCAGTGATAGCAGGAAGTAGGGGTGGAGCCAGCGATGGGAGCTAGGCACGGTCGAAGCTGGCAGTCCCGGGAGCTAGGGGTCCCTTGCCTGGGCCTAAAGCGGAGCCCACGATCGCGGGGCCACTGCAGCTGCGGGTCCCTGCTGCCCGGGCCGGACGCCTAGGCCAGAGGCATCAGGCCTGGGCAAGGGGCCGATCCTGTGATTGGAGGGTGATGGGGGTCAACGCCTGAGGGCTCCCAGTATGTGAGAGGGGGCAGCCTGGGCTGAGGGACACTCCCCCCTCCCCCCCACACCCAGTGCACGAATTTCGTGCACCGGGCCCCTAGTATATATATATATATATATAATCACAATTAATCAAACACTCTCTAAAACTAAGAGGGAACATTGTTAAATGTGAAAAAAGAAATTAGCCATATTTTATATTTACATTTAAGAGTCAATTTGATTTTCCATGTTAGCTGGGAAAAAATTAAGGCCTGTAAATAATGGAAAAGGAAGTTATTGCCATTCTTACAGTTTTATTGGGGAATCAGGATCAATGGGAAAGTAGTTGGCTAGACATTTATTCCTTCTGCTTCTGCCCTTCTGTTATTTAACTTCCCAAGCCCCAATTTCTTCAATGGTAAACAGAAGGGTATGTACTAACCTGGTGTCTCTCAAGTTCTTATTGGGGGTGGAGGCAAGTAAGGAAGGTGACAATTTGTTGGTTTGCAGAAGGAGAGTGGAAATATGTCAAACTATAGCCTCCTAAAATTCTTCCTCTCCAAATGATATTTTCACTGTCTCTACTTGAGAATCACTTTACCTATGCAAGAATCCCTCATGTGCTGGCAACTAAAAAGTAAACATCTGGAGATGGCACTCAATATCCTTTAAGTCATACAATTTTATGACCCATGTCACTTTTAAGAAAAATAAATTTTATATTCATGATATAATGTTAAATAAAAAAGTACCATGTAAAACATAACTACTGTGAATAGAAGAAAAAAATGTTAATTTATTTATGGATTTTTTTTAATGTTTATGCTTTTCTAATTTTCTGTGAGTAAAATGTACTAATTTATGATAAAATACATAATTTCAATGTAGTTGTTTTTATCATTGGATCAAATTTTAAAAAGGTGCACACTCACCCGAGCTTAAATTTTGAAAGATGAACATTCCATAAAAGCTCAAACCTTAACATGATTAACAAAAACCTTCATGAATTTGTTGTTTATGTCTACTATGCTTCTTACCATCTAACACTACACGCACACACACTGCTCGCACTCACATACCTATCCAACGTCCCATGCCAGGTAAGATGCCACAGAAGGTTCTCGACATGATCACCAGGTTCTGACTCCCTGTTCTTGGAATGCTCTTCTCAGTCACCTTGTTTGGAAAATGCCTTTACCTCATTCTTAACCTTGTCAATATTTCCCCCAACAGGCCTTTGCTGACCACCAAGCCCCTAAGAGGAGTTAGGTGCTATCTCAGTGTCCCAGTAATCCCCCATACTTATTCCTGAGTAGCACTTTGCACACTATTTTGTAATAGTTTGTCACCTATACTGTGCACCCAGTTTCTTGGTGGCTGGTATTTTGTTCAGAATTGTACCTAAAGGAAATGTGAGTGCTTAGCATATAGTGGATACTTAGTAGTAACTTTCAAAAAGAATGAGTGAATGAAGACACTCTTAAAAAGTTATTGCTTGTCACTTAACACCTATTCCTTCATATTCTGGAACTCTTCTGCCTGCATGATCACTGTCATCAGTATTGGGGTTTTGATTCTTCAGAGGAAGAAACCATAATTTTGTCTCTTTCCACCTCCTATTCATCCCTTTGGAGTGGAATCTTGTTTCATCATCAGGGACAGCTGGATGGAAAGAAAGTCAAATTGGCAAATATTGCAAATCCTAAAAGTTGGAATACTTCAGTCAATTCACAAGACCCAAAGTAAACATTAGTAGTGTGTGCATATGTGTGTATGCAATCCTGCATTATTGACATAAATATGATCCTTTTATGTCTTTATTTACTCAGTTCTTCATTATATGAATGACATATTTTATTGACTAGTGCTTATTTGAATTTCGAAAGATTCCTAATTGTTTAGCATTGAATAAATAGCACAAGAGAGTATAAGTGTAGATTTCAAAACCACAGGATACATTTTCCTAAATATTATAAATGCCCTAGATATACTTTATGTTATATATGTGTGTGTGTGTGTGTGTTGTGTGTGTGTGTATATATATATATATATATATATATATATATATATATATATATATATATATATATATTTCAAAAATTAGTAAACAAGTCAAGATCTACTATAATAGCCACAAAAAAATTTAACCAGAAGCATAGCTGTTAAGAATTAGGTTCAGGACTTAGACATTTGTTTTAATTCTTTTGCCTCAAAAAAAAAAAAAAAATATATATATATATATATATATATATATATATATATATATATATACACACACACACGCACACGAACACACACACACACATACATACATACATATATATGAATGAGAATTCAGACTCATTCAAACTCATTCAAATATCAACCCTTTCAAAGCCCTCTGAACTTTCAGTTGTCAACCAATGGCCCTTGGCACCAATTCAGCACCACAGGAATCCCCAGCTTGGGGTGTGGTGAAGGGGGAGACTTCATTCAGTGCAAACTGCTCAGTTGTGACACAGCACAGCTGTGAAGCAGCCCTGGGGCAATGTGGCCCCAGTGTTGCAGCTCCGCCCATCTCTGGTGAGACAGCTCCAATCCAGTCTGCTCTGGCCTAGCCATGGACACAGGACAACTCCCTTATAGTTCATTAAGACAGCTCCAGTGTTACAGCTTCAGCTGAGGAAATGCAGACTTTGGTGGAAACCAAAAGTGCACTCCCAGAACCAGAGGGGAGCTGACTTATAGAGAGACAAGTCTCCACCCCTGGTCCCTGATTGGTCTGTTCTCATGCAAGTGAGAACTCCAAATTCTCACAGTTCATTTAGTCTAAAGAGCATTGGTTAGAATGGAGCCACTCTGATTGGTCAGTGAGGATACTAATGAGGATATAGCTGCACAGCTCTGATTGGATGGGGGAATGTTTCAGTCCTATTGCTTGAAATAGGATTCCAGGAACTCCATTAAAAGTGTTGGTTCAGCCCTGGCCAGCCTGAGCACCATCCCAATATGACAAGGTTGTGGGGTTCAATCTCCAGTCAGGGCACATACAACAATCAACCAAGGAATGCATAAATAAGGGGTAAAACAAATTGATGTCTCTCTCTCTCAAAAATCAATCAATTAAAAAAAATATTTTTTAAAAGAGTTGGCTCAGATGGCAGGGACATAGTGCAAGTGGAAAGTTCAGTGAAGGCTTTTCCCTGAACAAGGCTTGTGTGAGAGGCCCCTGTTCAACAGTGGCTGCTAGGCTGTGTTTTTAAATTTGAACCAAATTAGCCACCAGGAGCCCTTCTTGGTAGGTATTTTCTTTCTCAGGTTTGACAGAATTTTCATCTGATTTATGAGTGATTCCTTTCTTCATCACACACAAAGGTAATATAGGCCTTTTCTTTTATTCAAAAGTCTATGGGTCATTAAATTGCACATAAACACTCATGTAAATTATGATTTCCTCCAATATCACATTAAAAAATTCCCATGCTATAGATCAGCTGCCCTTTCACACTCATTTAAAAGTAAGAGAAAGAATATTCTGGAAAGATGGCAGAGTAGGAAACACCAGGAGTCCAACCCTCCAACTAGATTGAACTGGCAGCATCTGCCTGATGTAACTACCTGGGAACTCTGAAGTTTATTCAAGGACTTGCAACTTCTAGGGAAAGTCTTCAATGGAAAATAGTGCTTAATTTTGTCCACATAAGCTCCTAGCACTGTAGCAGCTATCCACCCCCCACCTCTGGCCCAGTGGCAGGCACCAGTGCATGTGTTCCTGGAGCCCATTACAGGCAACTTGCGGAGCCAGGGGCAATAAGAACCCTGTCCTACAAATATTGAGGGTCTGTGCTCTGATCAATGATTGCTGCTTGATTGAAGGGGTGCAAGCACAGAGGTGGGCAGCCACGTGCTAGCTACCCTCTCCCCTCCAGATGAAGTGTTGTCAAGATATACAAAGGGCTGGCACATTTTCCCACTTTATTTTTCTTTTTTCCCCTTTTGGGGAGCCAAATATTTAAAGACTAGGACACTCAAAAGCAATCACATAAATAGGGAAATTTAGAAAGTCACTGCTCATGTCCAGGGAAAGACGCAGACTCAGAAAAGACCTGAGACGAATAAATTTATGTATCAAGCTGATCAGCAGCATAGAGACAGTCTAAATAATATTTCAAAGAGAGAGAAAGTGCCCTTGCCAGGTGGCTCAGTTAGTTAGAGCATCGTCCCACAAACCAAAAGGTTGCAGTTTTGATTCCTGGTCAGGTCACATACCTAGGTTATGGGTTCCATCCCTGTTCATGGTATGTGTGGGAGACAACTGATCAATGTCTCTCTCTCTCTCTCTCTCTCTCTCTCTCTCTCTCTCACTCTTCCTTCCTCTTTTTCTAAAATCAATAAACATATCTTTAGGTGAGGATAAAATAAAGAGTGAGAGCGAGAGAGAGAAATTAAAAAGAAAAAAATTCCCAGCAACCCTGGAGAAGATGAAGAAAGAATCTGATTTCCAAATTTTCCCCATTATAAAATTCAAAAGTCCTGTTTTCAACAAAAATAAAACATCACAGGGCATACAAATAAATAGGAAAATAGGACCGATTTATATAGAAAAATAGAAAAAATCCACAAAACAAATTGGTTCTTAAAAAAAGATTAACAAAATTAACAAACCTTTAGCTAGATTGACTAAGAAAAAAGAAAAGATTCAAATTACTGAAATCAGAATGAAAGTGGGCCATTACTACAAATTATATTAAATAAAAATTATTATAAGAAAGTACTATGACCAATTATCTGCCAACAAATTAGAAAACTGAGATGAAATGGACTAATTCCTAGAAATACAAACCCTATCAAGACTGAATCATGAGTAAATAAAAAATCTGAGTAGACTTTTAACTACTAAAGCGATTGAATCAATAATTAGAAACCTTCCAACAAAGAAAAGCCCTGGACTGGGTGGCTTTACTGGGGAAATCTACTGAACTTTTAGAGAACTAGCACCAATCCTTCTCAAACTTTTGCAAAAAAAAATAAAGAAGAGAGAACACTCTCTAAGTCATTCTATGGGGCCAAAATTGCCCTGATAACAAAGCCAGACTAAGATACTACAAGAAAGGATCTCTACAGACCACCATCCCTTATGAACTGTGATGCAAAAGTCCTCAACAAAACATTAACAAATGAAATTCAACACTGTATTAAAAGGATTATACACACCATGTCAAATGGGATTTATTCCTGAAATACAACAATTGTCCAATATACAATATCAATTAACATAATTCTCCACATTAACAATATGAAGAAAACACACGATTATCTCAATTGATGCAGGCAAAGCATCTTACATGATTCATACCCTTCATGACACAAACACTCAGCAAACTAGGAAAAGAAGGAAACTACCTTAACATAGTAAAAGCCATATATGAAAACCCCAAAGTAATATCATACACAATGGTTAAAAACTTTTCTGTTAAAATAGTAAGAAGGTAAAGAAACCCACTTGTGTTATTTCTTTTGTTGTTATTGTTTTTTATTTTTTTCATTTTTTAAAATTTATCTTTATTTTTGAAAGTAATACAGATGTTCCATTTTTCCCTCATTGACCCCCTCCACTCCACTCCTATCTCCCCCAACTGCCCCCAGGCCTTCCCCGCACTATTGTCTGTCCATGAGCTATGCATATATACACAAATTCCTAGAAAAATACAATCTTCCAAAACTGAATCAGGAAGAAGCAGAAAACCTGAATAGACTGATAACAACTGATTAAATTGAAGCAGTAATCAAAAACTCCCAGAAAACAAAAGCCCTGGTCCAGATGGCTTCACAGGGGAGTTTTACTACATATTCAAAGAAGAATATCCTTTGATATCCTCCTCAAATATTCCATTTGTGCTATTTCTATTCAATATAGTACTGGAGGTTCTAGCCCAAGCAATTAGGCAACAGAAAGAAATAAAAAGCATCCAGCCGAAACCGGTTTGGCTCAGTGGATAGTGTCGGCCTGTGGACTGAAGGGTCCCAGGTTTGATTCCGGTCAAGGGCATGTACCTGGGTTGCGGGCACATCCCCGGTGGGAGATGTGCAGGAGGCGGCTGATCGATGTTTCTAACTCTCAATGAAAAAAGAATCCAAAAATATGAAGATAGTGTAAGGAGCCTCTGGGACAGCTTCAAGTGTACCAACATCCGAATTATAGGGGTGCCAGAAAAAGAGAGAGAGCAAGATATTGAAAACATATTTGAAGAAATAATGACAGAAAACTTCCCCTACCTGGTGAATCTCTCTCCCTTCCTCTCTGTAAAAAATCAATAAAATATATTTTTAAAAAAATTAAAAAGCATCCAAACTGGAAGGAAGAAGTAAAATTATCTGTTTGTAGATGATATGACTTTATATGCCGAAAACTATAAAAATTACATACCCACACAATTAGCGAATGAACTCTACAAAATATCAGGATACAAAAATTAGTGGCATTTTTGTACACTAACAATAAAAAATCTGAAAAGTAAATTAGGAAAACAATTCCAAAACAACCCCCAGAACCTGGTTTAAACTCATCCTTGCTAGCTAATTTCTCTGAGTGCCACTCAGTTACATTTTGAATTTTCATCAAAAAAAATTATATTTATAATAATATAAAAATTAATAAAATACCAAAGAATTAACCAAGGATGGGAAAGACTTGTACAATGAAAACTATAAAATATTGCTGAAAGAAATGAAAGAAAATTTAAGTGAATTAAAACATAGTCCCTTTTCATGAAATGAAAGACAATATTATTAAGATGTCAATACAATTCAAAGCAATTTACAAATTTACTGTAACCCATATCAAAATCTCAATAACTGTTTTTTTGCAGAAATTGAAAAACCTCTTCTAAACTCATATGAAATCTCATAGATCCCAAATACCCAAACAATCTTGGAAAAGAAAACTAGAGGATTCACATTTCCTGATTACAAACCTGATTTACAAATTACTGCAAAGCTGAAATAATCAAAACAGTATGGTTTTGGCATAAAAACAAAAATATAGGCCAATGGAATAGAATAGAGAGCCCAAAAATAAATCCTTGCATTATGGTCAAATGATTTTTGACAAGGTTCCAAGATCATTCAGTGGAGAAAAGACATCTTTTTAACAAATGGTGCTTTAAAAACTGGATACCCACATAAAAAAATAATAAAGTTGACCCTTGCTTAACTCCAAACATATCAAAGACCTAAGTAAAAGAGCTAAACATAGGGACAATTTTGGGTTTGTCAATAATTTCTTGATTATGACACCAAAGGTACAGACAACAAAAGAATTAAATAGACAAATTGGACCTCACGAAAATTAAAAACTTTGGTGAATCATGTATGCTATGAATAGAGTAACAGGATAACTCACAGATGAGAGAAAAAAATTTCAAATCACATATCTGATAAGAGATTAATATCCATAATATATAGAGAAGTCCTAAAACTCAACAACAACAAAACAATCTAAAATAAGCAAAGGATTTGAATAGACTTTTTTCCCAAGAAGTAAAACAAATGGCCAATAATCATATAAAAAGATGCTCTACAATGAGATACTACCTCGCATCCATTAGGATGAGTATTATTTAAAAACAAACAAAGTAAAATAGAAAATAAGTATTGAGGAGATATAGAAATTGGAATCTTTATGCATTATTGGGGCAATGTAAAATAGTATAGCTATTATGGAAAACAGTATGGAATTTCCTCAAAAATTAAAAATAGAATTACCAGCCCTAGCTGGTTTGCTCAGTGGATAGGCCATCAGCCTGAGAATTGAAGGGCCCAAGTTCAATTCCAGTCAAGGGCATGTACCTTGATTGCAGGCTCGATCCCTGGCCCTGGTTAAGGTGAGTATGTGAGGCAACAAATCGATGTGTCTCTCTCTCTTTGTGTCTCTCCCTCTCCCTGACACTCTCTCGACCTATGAACCAGGAGGTCACAGTTTGATTCCCCATCAGGGCATATGTCTGGGTTGCTGGCTTGAACCCCAGTAGTAGGCATGCAGGAGACAGCCAATTAATGATGATTCTATCATTGATGTTTATATCTCTCCCTCTCCCTTCCTCTTTGAAATCAATTATATATATACTAGGAGCCCGGTGCACGAAATTCGTGCACTGGGTGTGTGGGGGGGGGGGGAGTGTCCCTCAGCCCAGCCTGCCCCCTCTCACATACTGGGAGCCCTCAGGCGTTGACCCCCATCACCCTCCAATCCCAGAATCGGCCCCTTGCCCAGGCCTGATGCCTCTGGCTGAAGCGTCCTGCCCGGGCAGCGGGGACCCGCAGCTGCAGCAGCCCCACGATCGTGGGCTTCGTTTTAGGCCCAGGCAAGGGACCCCTAGCTCCCAGGACTGCCAGCTTCGACCGTGCCCAGCTCCCATTGCTGGCTCCACCCCTACTTCCTGCTATCACTGGCCAGGGCGGCAAAGGCGCCTGATTCTCCGATCATGGCTGGGGGGCAGGGCAAAGACGGCCCCAGGGCCGCCTTTGCCCTGCCCCCCAGCTCTTAGCTTCCCCCTGGTTTTCCGATCACTGTCAGTGGCAGGGGGCTTCTTCCTGCTTTCCCTTTCGCCTCCCTGCATTGTGCCTACATATGCAAATTAACCGCCATCTTGTTGGCAGTTAACTGCCAATCTTAGTTGGCAGTTAATTTGCATATAGCCCTGATTAGCCAATGAAAAGGGTAGCTCGTACGCCAATTACCATTTTTCTCTTTTATTAGTGTTGATAGGATATATATATCCTATATAATAAAAGCCTAATATGCAAATTGTCCCCTCAACCCGGAGTTTGACTGCTTGCTATGATGTGTGCTGACCACCAGTGGGCGGCGAAGAACATGGTGGGCATCAGCGATGCAGCACTAGCAGTGGGCAGCAGTAAAAGTGCCGCCAGCCCCGATGAGAGTGGGACCATGGCAGGATGGTGGAGCAGATAAGCAGGTGGCGCCAGGCCAAGGCAGGTGCAAGCGGAGCCCAATTACCCTGCCGATTGCCTCGCCGAAGGGGACCAGAGGCGGCGGGGGATGGGGTTGCCACCTGGCTCCCAGGTGCTGAGGGAGCCGGGTAGGGGCCCCATGACTCAGGCGGAGGGAGGGCAAGGGGGCGGGAGCCCAGAGGCCCAGGTACTGCCCAGGGCCCAGAGGTCAGCTGGGACCTGCCCTTTCACACCAGACACTCGTGCTTCAATCGCTGGCCAGGCCCAGGGACCACACCCGTGCACAAATTTTGTGTACTGGGCCTCTCATGTGTATGTATATATATATACACACACACACACACACATACATACTAGAGGCCTGGTGCACGAATTCGTTCACAGGTGGGGTCCCTCAGCCTGGCCAATGATTGGAGCTGTTCGGGGCTGCAGGAGGTTGGCCAGAGGGAGGAGGGGGTGCAGGAGGTTGGTTGAGGGAGCATATTGACCACCAGGGGGCAGCTCCTGCATTGAGTATCTGCCCCTGGTGGTTAATGCATGTCATAGCAACCGGCCATTTGGTCACTTAGGCTTTTATATATATAGATATATAGATACCGAGTGGCCAGATTATTATGACCACCCCATCAGTACTTCGTTGGGCCAACTTTTTCCTTCAATACTGCAGCAATTCTTCTTGGCATTGACTCCACGAGATGTTGAAAGATGATTCAAGGAATCTGACACCATGCCTGATGAATAGCACTGTCCAGTTCTGTGAGATTTGATGGTTTTGGAACCAGCTGCCTGATGGCTCTTTAACTTCGTTCCACAAATGCTCAATTGGATTGAGATCTGGTGATTGTGGGGGCCACCTAAGAAAGGTAAAGTCTCCCTCATGTTCTTGAAACCACTCCTGCACAATAGGAGCACCATGGCATGGTGCATTGTCTTGTTGGAAGAAGCCATCTCCATTGGGATACGCCATCAATATGGTGGGATGAACTTGATCAGCAACGATACTTAGGTATGTTGTGCTATTCAGACGTTGTTCCACATGAATTAAAGGGCCCAAATCATGCCAGGAAAACATGCCCCAAACCATAACACTGCCCCCACCAGCTTGAAAGGTTGTACTCATGCATGTAGGGTGGGTGCTTTCATGCTGTTTCCAGCAAATTCTCACTCTGCCATCTGCAGGATGCAACTGGAAATGTGATTCATTGGACCACATGACTTTTTTCCAATGCTCGACTGTCCAATCCTTGTGTTCCTGTGCGAATTGGAGACGTTTTATCTTGGTAACTGCAGACAGCAAAGGTGTTCAAACAGGCCTTCGGCTGTTTTGCTGATACTCACTCCATAGCTCTGAGCACCAACAATCATCCCACGTTCAAAGGCTGTTAAATTGTGTTGTTTACCCATATCTTCAGAAAAAAATCACTTCTGTTGTGGTAAACAACCTACTTCCCTATTTATAATAGTCTGGCCCTCTAGTAATTTCAGCGCTAAATTATAGCTAATTTGCCTACAAACGTCAGGTGGTAATAATAACCTGGCCACTCAGTGTATATCAATGGAAAAAAATATCCTCAGCTGAAGATTAACAACAATAAAAAATAGAATTACAATATGACCCAGCGATTTCACTTCTGGGTGTACCCCGCCCCCCTCAAAACAAAGGAATTGAAAGCAGACTTTCAAAGAGATATTTATTCCCAGCAGCATGTTCTTATACAGCATTATTCACAATAGTACCATGTTCTTAGCAGCATTATTCTCAATAATTAAAACACAGAAGCAACACAAGTGTCCATCAGTGGATGAGTAACAAGCAAAATGTGTTAGATGCATACAATTGAATATTATTTAGCCTTTAAAAGGAAGAAAATTCTGACACATGCTACAACACAAATGAGTCTTTGTGACTGAGTGAAATAATCCAGTCACAAAAAAAGATAAATATTGTATGATTCCACTTACATGAGTGAGGCACCTAGGATAGTCAAATTCTTTGAGACAGAAGGTAAATGGTGGTTACCAGAGATTGGAGGAGGGAGGCATTGGGAGGTATTGTTACTGGGTATAGAGTTTCAGTTTCACAGAAAAGAATTTCTGGAGATGAATGATGGAAATGGTTGAATGGTGGTGATGGTTGCACAACACAATGAATGTACTTAACACCACTCAACTGTACATTTAAAAATGGTTAAAATGGTAAATTTTAGTTATGTATTATGTTACCACAATTTTAAACATTTTTAAACAAACAGAACAAGTGAAAAGAAACAAAATTCACCTCAAAAAAAGCTCTTCAGTCTTTCACCATTTCTCTCTGATTTCAATTGCTCACACCAAGGACTTTGAAAAAGGAAAGTGCTCTACAGATACAAATTTCTATTGGTGATGGTGGTAATAGTGGTGGTGGTGTTATTACTATCGTTATTGTTATTAACATTATCATTAATCTAAGGTGACATGAGACTTTAGAGTGGTGGAATGGAAAGGCTAAGTAGCAAGACAGACCTGTATTTTAACCCTGGTTTCTGCACTTGTGAAATGTATGACTAGAAAATTGTATTTTTGTTATTTGAGCTTCAATTTCCTCACATAAGAAATGGTAAATATAGCCCTAACCGGTTTGGCTCAGTGGATAGAGCGTCGGCCTGCGGACTCAAGGGTCCCAGGTTTGATTCCGGTCAAGGGCATGTACCTTGGTTGCGGGCACATCCCCAGTAGGGGGTGTGCATGAGGCAGCTGGTCGATGTTTCTCTCTCATCGATGTTTCTAACTCTCTATCCCTCTCCCTTCCTCTCTGTAAAAAATCAATAAAATATATTTTTTAAAAAAAAAGACATGGTAAATATAATACTTCCTTAAAGACTTATTATAGTAAGGATTAGAAACAATTTGGGGGAGATGCCTAGCATGGTGCCCAAGCATTGACACATAGTAGTTATTCAATAAATTGTAACTATCATATTGTACTAGTATTAGTATAACTAAATTATTGCAAGTAGAGAATAAGATCATGTACATTAACATGGTATACAGGGCGCACTCAGTAAATATCAACTCATCTTCATATTATCACCATCACCCACCATAATAATACTAAGATGCCTCTTTTTATTTTTCTTTCTTTTTACTGTTTTTTGCTTTCAATTTAGGTGCAATTATAATCAGTGATCCTAGACAGAATGTTTTAAAGGCAAGTTTATTTTTCATATTCCTTTGAGAGAAACTTGTTTTCTATTTTAGCAGAATGTATTTTGTCCAAAATAAATAACCCAAGATGTAAAGTAATACGCCAATATTTTCAAAATATTGATTTTCAGTGCATTATGGCTTAACTTTTTTCAAACATTCAGGAATTCTTAAAAACAAGAATTAAGTCCTCTTGAATTTTTAAATTTAAAAAGATGGGTTTTCTGTAGTTTGTCTTAAATAATCAATATTTGTCAACATTTCTGTTCTCTCCAGAGGGTAGTAATTAGACTTGAGTAGTAAATTATCATTAATGTACATAAATGTGAGTGTCATATGTATCTTGTAAAATAAACATCTGGTGAAATTCCTGAGTGTATCTATACATTATAAAATGGAAAGCATTTTTTAATGTTTCCTAAAAGCCTAAATAAGTTTTATTTCCTTCCTCAAAATAGGGACTTTCTGAAAAACATCATTCTTAGTTTATAATCTTCATATTTTCCCATGGCTTCACATTCTCCCATCCTCCCTTCCCTCCATCTGTCTGAAACAGTCATTTAAAACAGAAAGCTGATGTTAATTACCAGAGACAAGTGTTAATGGATTTTAATTTTGCTTTATTAGAATTTATGCAAATTTCACTGTGTTGAGATTCAAATAAAATCCTTATAGACACAACTTTATTTTTTTCTTTTTGCTGTTGACTTTGTAGAAGGGAATGAAGAAAGTTTTAATTAGTATTCGGTGACAAGAACTCTTGGTAACAATATTCTTATAATAAGAAATAGTTGTCATAAAATTCTCTTTTAAACTATGTGAATTTCGAGGAAAAACCAAGATGGCGGCATAGGTAAACACCTGAAATTGCTGCCTTGCACAACCACTTCAAAAATACAACTAAAACACAAAACAGACATCATCCAGAACCACAGGAAGGCTGGCTGAGTGGAAATTCTACAACTAGAAGGAAAGAGAAAAGCACACTGAGACTCAGAGGAGGTGCAAAAGTAAAGTGCAGAGGAAAGGGCTGGCAACTGAGGATGCGGTTGTCTTTTTTAATCGGGAGGGAGTCACAAGCTCCCGACTGCTCTGAACTCCAGTTCCAGGTGAGTCTCTGGGGACTCAGACTCATACTGGGAGAAACTGGACTGTCTGGCAGTGGGTGGAACTTGAGGACAACTTTCACTCAGAGGTGCTTGCAGAGATTACCACAGGACACTGAGATCCAGGGCCTCTTAGGGCAGGGCTGAGGAGCAGCCATAGCTGTTTGCTCCGCCTTCTTCATTCCCTGAGACCCTGCCCCACCCGGGCTGTGTGCAGAGGCTTTTGCATATGAATGGCTTGGCCCTTTGCAATCTAAAATTACCTAACAAACTGCAGCTGGGTCAGAGAGACCCAGAACATCCAAAAGAAGGCCCAAGACCCCACAGCAGCTTGCATTGCTTCACAGATGGGACTCATCTGGGCACCTCCAAACCCTAAACAAAGAAGAGGAATCTGCAGATCTCTCCGTAGCTCCTGCTGGGTAGCCTCAGGCAGAGGCTAAATTAGCACCTCCAAGAGCCAGTGTACCCAGTGGTGAGAGTGGGACCATCCAGATTACAACTCCTCAGATCCATAAGGGACACACTCAGGGGGCAGACTCAGTGAGCACCAAAACCCCACTGAAGCAAGTCTTGCCCCATAAGGGTGTCTCCAGCACAGAAGTTCTCCCACCACAGACACAGCTGATTCTCACAGCCAATTGGCCTGGAGGTCAATTCCTCCCAGTGATACCTACAACAATCAAGGCTTAACTACAACAAGACTGTGCACAAAGCCCACAAAAGGGTGCACCAAAGAGTGTCCACCTCAGGTAATTGGGGAGGCTGAGTTACTGGGCCCTATAGGACACCTAGCACAGAAAGCCACTCTATCAACACAGGGAAGCAGCCAAAATGCGGAGCCAAAGAAACAGGTCACAAATGACAGAAACAGAGGAAAGCAAACTACTGGATATAGAGTTCAAAACCACGGTTATAAGGTTTTTCAAGAATTTTCTAGAAACCACCAGTAAACTTAGACCCTCAATAAATCTAGTGTGACCTTCGAAGATATGAAAAAGGACCAACTAGAAATTAAGCATACACTGACTGAAATAAAGGATATTATACAGAGATCCAACAGCACACTAGAGGATCACAAGAATCAAGTCAAAGATTTGAAATATGAAGAAGCAAAAAACACCCAACTGGAAAAGAAAAAAGAATCCAAACATATGAAGATAGTGTAAGGAGTCTCTGGGACAACTTCAAGCATACCAACATCCGAATTATGTGGGTGCCACAGAAGAAAAGAGAGCAAGATATTGAAAACCTATTTGAAGAAATAATGACAGAAAACTTCCCTACCTGGTGAAAGAAATAGACTTACAAGTACAGGAAGTACAGAGAACCCCAAACAAAAGGAATCCAAAGAGGACCACACCAAGACACATCATAATTAAAATGCCAAGGGCAAAAGACAAAGAGAGAATCTTAAAAGCAGCAAGAGAAACAGTCAGTTACCTATAAGAGAGTACCCATAGGACATCAGCTGATTTCTCAACAGTAACTATGCAGGCCAGAAGGAGTGGCAAGAAATATTCAAAGTGATGAATAGCAAGAACCTACAACCAAGATTACTTTACCCAGCAAAGCTATCATTCAGAATTGAAGGTCAGATAAAGAGCTTCACAGATAAGAAAAAGCTAAAGAAGTTCATCACCACCAAACCAGTATTATATGAAATGCTGAAAGGTATTCTTTAAGAAGAGGATGAAGAAGAAAAAGGTAAAGATAAAAATTATGAACAACAAATACATATCTATCAACAAGTGAATCTAAAAATCAATTGAATAAAAAATCTGATGAACAGAATAAACTGGTGAATATAATAGAATCAGGGGCATAGAAAGGGAGTGGACTGACAATTCTTGGGGGGAAAGGGGTGTGGGGGGTGCAGGAAGAGACTGGACAAAAATCGTACACCTATGGATGAGGACAGTGGGGTGGGAGGGAGTAAGGGCAGAGGGTGGGGTGGAAAGTGGGTAGAGGGGAGCTATGGGGGGAAAAAGAGGAACAACTGTAATAATCTGAACAATAAAGATTTAATTTAAAAAATCTATGTGAGTTTCATAATTTGCTAAATAGCACTAATGTCTTTCCTCCAAAGTTTCAAATATTCAGCTACACTTTCTGTAAGCTTGCTTATTTTTATTGTCTTTTTATTTTTATTTGTTTTTATCTTGATCAAAACGTGTGCATTGCTATACACTAAAAATTCTTTCTCTTTCATCTAATGGATTCCATGATATAGATTTATTAGAAAGTTCTAGTAATTCAGTAAGTACTCTTTTAAATGAAAAAGAATATGAGAATTTTAGGTATTCCCTGGCTCTAAAATTATTATTTCTATATTATCCAGGAGATACAAACACAATGTTTAGCTTTCCAATATTCAAAAATATTCAGACATTTTCCATTTGCGTAGTTTTTTCCAGAGTACAGTGGGGCCTTGACTTACGAGTTTAATTCGTTCCAAGACCGAGCTCATTAAGGAGCTCGTTAAGGAGCTCGTTAACTCAAATTACTCTGTCAACTCAATGCAAAAAATCGGCTGAGAGACAGCTGGTATCTCAAAAAACTCGTTAGTTGGGACACTCGTCAGTCAAGGCCCCACTGTACTATCACAGAAATTTTGTTATAAATTCTTATAATAACATAAAAATAAAACTATTATCTCCATTTTCCACATTAGGAAACTGAAGCACTAGCTCCCACAACTAATAAATGGCAAGGCTGAGATTGGAATAGTCTTGCTAACTGGAGGCAGAGTGTTCTTTCTTTTATATCCTAGATGCCTCTACCAACAAAGTTTAGTACTGGGGGAAGTGAGGCCTTGCGTGCAGTATGTGTAGTGGTTTAAAAAATATATCCATAAATTTCTGATAATTCTGTCTGCAAGAGACAGAGTTTAATTCCCCTCTCCTGGAGAGTGGGCTGGAGTTAATGATTGGCCTCTAACAAATGGGATGCAGGAGAAATGAAAAAATGTCACTGCTGAGATTAAGTTAGGAAAGTACTGCAGCTTCTGTCTTGGGAGCTTTTTCCTTGCTCACTCACTCTGGGAGTGCGACACCCAGGCAGCCTTGTAGAGAGGCTCTTGTGGAGAAGACCTGAGGACTCCAGCCAAGAGCCAAATGACTGAGTGCGCCTTCTCAGATGACCTAGTCCAGTGATGGCGAACCTTTTGAGCTTGCCGTGTCAGCATTTTGAAAAACCCTAACTTAACTCTGGTGTCGTGTCACATATAGAAATTTTTTTGATATTTGCAACCATAGTAAGACAAAGATTTATATTTTTGATATTTATTTTATATATTTAAATGCCATTTAACAAAGAAAAATCAACCAAAAAAATGAGTTCGCGTGTCATATGTTCGCCATCACTGAAGAGTTATATGGTGAAACTTCAGCTAACATCCCACTACCCACAACCTCCTGGGAGACCCTGAACCAGAAGCACCCAACTAAGCCACCCTGGATTTCTGCCCCTCTGAAACTGAGATAGTAAGTGCTTGTTGTTTTAATAAGTTGGGGGGTGTGGGGGGGAGGATTTGGCAGTAATCTGTTGTGCAGCAATAGATAACAAATATAATGCCAGAGCCTGTGATTCTTAAAGACAGGGCAAATATATTAAAAAGGAGTGGAATCTAGAACACAGGGTCCCAAAATTGAGGCCTTGAATAGTGCAAAGACAGACAGAAAGTTTTTAAAACTTAGAAGGCCAAGAGGTCACTGGATCATAGCCCCTTGGGGCTCCACATGGCCTGGGGTAATTGGGGTTAAAAGCTTTGGAATAAAAACTTTTTGTGTTAAAGGTCTAACATGTTTACTGTGTAACATATACAGACTATTGCAGCCCTATGCCCTGGTTTCCTTGTGTGTAAAACAGATATATTAAATAAGTCCATAATGTTCTTGGGAGGATTAAAAGTGATACTACATTAAAAGTACTTAATTTAGTGTGTGATACATAGTAAAGGCTCAATAAATGCTCATTCCTGCAAGCAGCAGTAGCGGCAGTGGCTGGAGGAGAGAAGAGTAGAGTTGGGCTCTGTGAGAGGAAGAGTTGGGGCGCTTTTGGGTCCTGGAACCACCACATATTAAAGTCACCGAACCCAGATGAGCCTGCAGAGTCATCCAGAGCCCAGAGACTGTGTGGGCCCTGGGCAGGTGAGATCCGGGGGATTCCCGATGCAGATAAATCTGCTGGCCAGCGAAGTCACCCAGTGGAGCATCTGCATTTGTTCATCACAAGAAGCAGGAGTTCAGCAGTGATTCAAATAGTACCCTGAGGAGAGTGGAAACTAGGATTATGTGGAGTTTGGGTGGGAGCATGTGGAATCCACAAAGATGTAGGAAACATGGGATATGTTGAGCCAATGACCAAGTACAAGAGCTGGTTGAAGTAGAATTGCACTGTTGCTA
The DNA here is from genome assembly GCF_963259705.1 of Myotis daubentonii. Taxonomy (NCBI): domain Eukaryota; kingdom Metazoa; phylum Chordata; class Mammalia; order Chiroptera; family Vespertilionidae; genus Myotis; species Myotis daubentonii. Next base: position 133,114,889 of record NC_081842.1, read on the forward strand.
CCATTTGCAAAGGTGGCCCATGTCTTAGGACAAAGAGCAAAGCCCCGATTACACAAAAACAAAGAGGTTATAGTTTAATATTTAAAAACGAATTTTCCAAGAATGGACCACTGGAGGTTATTTAACCTTGCCCATACTATCTTTCTCAGATTTTTACCACTTAGGCCCCATGAACTACTCTCTTCCTCCTAAGAGGACAGGCAAATCGTTTTCTAAACTGACAGTGCACGATCTTAAAAAGCAGGATTTGGAAATGGCAACAGCGACCGCCATGATAATTAATGCCAGACATCTTCAAAGACCTTCTTTCACCTACAAATGAAACTAATTACTAGTCTTTTTCACTGGGAGTTCCTCACTGCATTATGCAGGAGCAGCAACAGCTGGCTCATCCCTTGCAGTTTATTCTCAAAAGCCTTTCAATAAATCTGTTTTGAATTCTCTAGCCTACCCCACCCCCCACTACCTAAAAGAAATATTCAGGAAATAGAACCTAGTAAATGATTTATGGCAGCTCATAGTCTGGTGGGGAACATGCTGGTATTGAGGCAATGAATTCCAGCCCCTCCTTGGCCCTGCCCAGGTGTAAACAAACAGAGTTAAAAGAACCAGGTACAAACCATGGCATTCCATCAAAACTCTTACGGCAAAGAACTGGAAAGAGAATGAACAGCACTAACCTTTAAAATTTTTATTTATGGAACACCTAAGGAAATGAAAGGATTTAAAAGAAATTTAAGACTAGAATAGACCTTTGAGACTCTCTGTGTTAGTTTAACATCATCGTTCAATTCCCCTCTATACCTCCCGCCACTCTCAACTCAAAACAGCAAAAGCGGGCTCTACGAGGTTAGTGGTTCTCTCCTTGCCAGACAGACCAGAGGCCAGTCCTTTAGACTGCTAATCTAATTCTCTTCCAACTACATTACCTCTTACTAAATGCAGATGGATGGACCGAGTAGGCTAAATCAGAATAGTTCCTTCTCAGACAGTTCTACAGTTCCTGCTGCTTACCTGGCTTTTCAATTCTGAGCATCAAGACGAGGACAATCAATGTCACTGATGCCTGAAGGCATCTTTCAATGTGCACAATTTTTAAAGTTTTACAAAAAAAAAAAAAAAGATTACATTGAGGAAAACTACATCCACATCTGTAATATATGCAGGTCACTAGACAGTTAATACTTAACTGTATAAACACTATTCCTTGATTCTAACTAGTATCATTCCATCCTAGTCAAGTTGTAAAAGAAGCTTTTAGAAGGGGCCAGGGGGTCAGGGAAATACCTCCAATTGGGCCTGATTCCTCGTCTTCCCTCATCAATTTCCTCTTTGTCTTCTGATTCACTTTTATTTCCCAAACTATCCTTGTGCATATCTGAAATCTCTTTTGTATCAGATCTGAAGCACTATTCTCAGATAAGGTCCTTAGGTTGTAATTGTTCAAACTTTCCTTTTTAAAATACACAGACTTAGATGCCTAATTGAAATTCTGCTATCTCTAATCTTAATTCCTAGCTGCAAAATTAGTGCAACTGCTCTGCAAGTGCCTGCAATGTCTTCTCTGTTACTTGCACCAAGAGAGGTTTTTATAAACTTTGAGTTTACAAAAATTATATATATATATCTGAGTTGAATGATGCCCAGGAAAAGTAATCCTCTCTCCCTCAGAAACCTTTTTGTTTGTCCATGCCCTTTGGTTCATTATTAAAACCCTGCTCGCACCTTGCAACCAGGCAGGATTTGCTTTCTTATTGGTGGTGTTGCCTTATTAGGCAATCCTTATTGTATTCTCTATATTTTTATTCATGAAGAAGTGTCAGTTATCAGCTCTGAACACCATGCTCCTAAATTCCTTCAGACACCCAAAAAACAAAAACAGAATTGAAGAAGATAAAGCAAAACAAGGAACAAGCAAAAGTAGAGCAAGAAAAAAAATGAGAACCTAAGGCTGAGGTTCCCTCCAGACTGGTCAGATAGCCATCTCCCCTCTGCTGAAGCCATGCAGAATAAAGAACAGAGCAAAGATCAGATGGGTGCCAGGTGAGAGAGAGGCAAATGGATTTTGGGGAAGCTGTCACTATTTTCTTTCTTTATATTGAATTTATCAGGGTGACATTTGTTTATAAAATGATATAGGTTTCAGCTATACAATTTATTTTTAAAGTGATCAGGAATTTTATATAAGACTGGGGCTTATAACCAAGATTATGTACCCTTTATCCTATTTTCCTAGCATATTAGACAAGAGAGGTCCTAAAGTTTAGGTGTATATAAGAATCACCTGGGGTGCTGGTTACATAGTCAGAGTTAGAAGTCTCCCCCAGGGAAGCCAATCCAAGAAATCTTCAGTGAAGCTCAGGCATTTTTAACAAGTTCCATGTGTGATGGTTTTAATCCAGGTAATATCATGACTGTATCTTTAAAAGTATGTTGTACAAGAAAACTATCAATTTCTGTAAAGGAAGGAAGGAAATAAGAAGGGGAGTGTGCAATGATAGAAAATCTATATATTGGTCTCTGCCACCTGTTCCTGCAACAGAGGTCCTAAAATCCTTGTAATTTTTCAAGTGATAAGAACACTAGGGACATCTTTTTTTTCTAATATTTGATCTTTGACCCTGGTTCCTGACACAGAGCTTCTAAATCCCTTGGCATTTTCTGGGGAACAGGAGTGTCTTTTGTTCTAATGAGGCAACTCTTGGTGGGTCCTGGATGGCTTCAGGAAGGGGGCTGGTCGCTAGAAAGATCAAGCCAGACTTAAAAGCGTGGAGCTTTCCACCTACCCCCCATCCTCCAGAAGGGGAGAGGGACTGGAGACTAAGTTGATGATCTTCAAGCCTACATGATGAAGCTCCATAAAAACCACAGAATAGGGTTTGGAGTGTTTCCAGGTTGGTGAGCATGTGAAGATGCTGAAAGCATTGTGCTGGAGAGATCATGGAAGTTCCAAGCCCCTTCACTCATACCTCGCTCTATGTGTCTCTTTCTCTGCTGTTCTTCTGTAGCATTTATTATAACCTTTATAATAAACTGCTAAATATGTTTCCCTGAGTTCCGTGAACAAGACTAGAAAATTATTAAATCCAAGGATGGGGTCCTGGGAGCCCCCAATTTGTAGCCAGTTGGTCAGAAGTACAGGTGACAACCTGGGACTTGTGATTGACATCTGGACTGGAGGGAGCACTCTTGTGGGACTAAGCCTTTAACCACCTGTGAAATCTGACACTAAGGCTAGGTGGGTCGTGTCAGAACTGAATTAAACAATAGGACACCCAGCTGGTGTCACAGAAAATTGCTTGATTTGTGGAAAACCCAAATACCTGGGGCCAGAAGTGTTCTTCCTAGACAAGGAGGGGAGATGAAAGGGAAAAGTTACTTGTTCAAAGATTTTTTTTTCTCTCTTTTCACCCAAATCTGAAATTCTTAAAAATATATGTAAAAGCTAAAAAAGTAATAAAAACTCAGGGAAATATGAGCTGAGTTATTGTATACATTAAAAATCTATTTTAGTAATATCTGTACAGATCGTTTAACTTATAAAGAAGAATGAAAAAGATTGAAACGTCCATTTTTATGAAGCATTCATTATTTTCTTATGCTATATGTGATTTTACTTTTTAAAGTGAGTAAATGCATTTACAAAAAAAAAAAAAAAAAACCACCATCAAATACTTTTTACCATTCTCATGAAACGATTCACAGCCAAACACATTTAACACATGAGATCTTTGATCTCTAATTTCAACTAACCAGTAGGGTAATAGTTACATTTGAGGTCACAGTAAGGTCTTGACCTCCCTCATGGCTTTTTTCTTCAAGGAAACTCCATTTTCATCATCAACTTCCAAATAACCCACCAGTTGCCCAAGTTTTAATACCTTACATCAGAGAAAAAAAAAAACACGTGAGCTTGAGCAAGTGCTAGAAACATTCACTAAAATATGATTTTCCCACTTGGTTTCTTATTAAAATGTGGCTAATGTAAAGGTGGCTAAATTCTTGAGCAGCAAGGGTAACACCTACATTTCTACAGAATTAAGGCTGTATATGCATGTCCATTTATGTGTACAAAAATGAATGTCATTTGACATTGTATTGTAATTTTTTTTGTTTCCTAAAATGTTATATTATTCCTCTTATAGAAATAGCATAGCATATCATCAATTTATTCTGAAGGAAAAACCAACTTTACATTCAAAGGCTGCAAAGGTATGTTTAGAGATGAAATTATAAATTGAAACACTAAAAAATGTTTTATATCTTCAAATGCTCTTTTTTTTTTTTTTTTTCCCAGAAAGCTAGGGTGAGAATTGGCACATGCAAATTTTGCTGCCTGACTTCCTCATGACTGATTACAGCTGGTGGAGAATTCATAAAAGAGCAAAGCAAACTGTCAAAGCACATTAGCAGCTGCAAAGAAGGAGACAAAAGAATAGCCACCATTATTATTTATAATTGCCCATTGGGATGAGTTGAGTTCTACTTGTTCCTACCTAAACCATGGAAAACACATAGCATCTCTAAATATTCCACTTGCACCCCAGGACTGTGTTTGTGTCCATGCCATCATCCACTATAGTTTCAAGATGTTTATCTCCAACAAAAGCGAGAAAAGTAAAAAACAAATTAAAAACTCTTTGAGGTTGTTAATTATCTACAACATTCTAAGGCTGAATACATCTCAATTAAATAAATGGAGTAAAAAAGTAGTTCTTGGCCCAGTCTATGTGGCTCAGTGGTAGAGCATCCACCTATGCACCAGGAGGTCATGGTTCAATTCCTGGTCAGGGAACATGCCCGGGTTACAGGCTCAATCCCCAGTGTGGGGCATGCAGGAGGCAGCCAATCAATGATTCTCTCTCATCATTGATGTTTCTATCTCTCTCTCCCTTTCCCTTCTCTGAAATCAATAAAAATGTACTTTTTAAAAAAATAGTTCTTAAAATCAGAAAACTTGTGAGTATAATTGGGTGATATTGAACTCTGTGATACTGAGGGATTAAAACGGTGAGTAAAAATATATAAGGCACTTACTTTTACAGAACTTACAATCTGGTGAGGGAGGTGGATATTAATTGTACAGGGTAAACTGTGAATAGTGTCTGAGAATATAGTACAGAGTAAACTAATTTAGAGGATCGAGGAAAACTTAACTAAAGAAATGATATTCAAGTTGGGCTCTAAAGAGTGTTTATGAGTTAGCCAGACAAAGGTTAACAAAAAGGCCGGGAGGAGAAGCAATGGAAACACTAGAGAAAAGGTGTCCACAAAGGAGTATGATGTGTCCAAGAGAAAGTTTACATGGCAGCGGAGTACACAAGCTGGAAAAAATGACAAAAAATGAGTCCAAGACAGGCCCCTATTTTATTGAAGATTTTGGTCTTTAACTTAGAAGAACTTGAGAGCCACCAAATGGTTTTGTGTGAGTGTGTGTGTGCAAGAGAGAACATATGTGTTTTTATGTTGGAAGCATAAACTCTTAACAGGATGCATGTGTGCACACTCTTACTGCTGGGGTCCAACCCCAGCAGGTCCAGGGGTCCCCAAAGGTGTGGACGGAGTCGGCGAAGAAGGAATGACATGGAGACAGCGTTCAGTTGATCAGCAGCCTAGCCAGGATCTCTAGCCAGGATCTCCAGCGAAGTTTTGGTCTGGATCTCCAGCGAAGTTCTGGTTAGGATCTCCAGCCAGGTTCTGTGTCCATGTTCTCTTGCTAGGTTCTCCAGGTTATCCAGCCAGGTTCTGTAGCCATGTTCCCTCGCTAGGTTCTCCAGCCAGGTTCTGTCCAGGTTCTCCAGCCAGGTTCAGTAACCAGGTTCTAGTCAGGTTCTCTTGCCAATTTCTGTAGTCAGGTTCAGTCCAGGATCTTTTGCCATGTTCTCTCGCTAGGTTCTGTCTCTAGGTTCTGAGGCCAGTTTCTGTCCAGGATCTTTTGCCATGTTCTCTCCAGCAAAGTTCTTCTGTCTCTAGAGAACGTTCTGTGTAGGTTCTGTGCCTAGGTTCTGTCTCTCTTGGTTCTGTCTTCTAAGTTCTGTTTCGTTACATCTGTATTTATACCAGTTGATTCCAATCCTATCAATATCTATTCCAAAGGTTAGGGCGTTTCTTATCTCCATTCCAGGGAGTAAAGATTATGTAGCTTAAGCATGATTGTTCGTAGTTAAAGTGATTAATTACCCGCTTGGCACTTAGTTGAGGGGTTTTATTCCCTCCCTAACTTCAGGGGAAAATCCCTACCTGGGGGAACAACCTTTCTCAGAGAGGAGACCTTGGTTAAAACACATAGTGCCAAGAAGGTGAGCAAACATTTTAAGAACAGTATGCCATATATGCCAGGTCCTTTGAAACAGCAAGGATGGACCGGCTCCCGGCATCTTACATCACAGGTTTTGGAGGAAGAGTAGTACATGATCATATTTGCACTTCAACTCAGTCACACTGGCTGGGATATGAAAAAGAAATTGAAGTGAGGATCAACTACATGTGGGAACTGGGTAAGAAGCTAATGCCTTGGTTTGGGCAAAGGTGATGGAAAACTGGCCTGAGATCATCAGAAGTCAGAAATGAAATTCTGACTCAGAGCCAGATCTAAGGTCCACAGGGACCATGAACAAGAGCCTGATTTTGTGGAGAAAAGATAGGTTATGCCTTTGGTTTTGAACCTATTGAGCTTGAGCTGCCTTTGAGACAACCAGGTAGGGATAAGAGAGGATAGTTGACTGATACAGATTAAGAGACGTCGGGGTAGTGAAGGCCAAAATTATTTGAGCTGTAAGGTGAGTTCTAAAAATATATATAGGAGTTTATTATATGAAGACTGAGGGACATTTCAGAAAGAAATATGTACTCTTATTAAAGCTGGAACATACAGGGTCTGTTCTTTCATTAACCACTAATGAAAAGTATTTTTATTTATAACAGAATTTAATCAAGACTTTTAAAAAAAATTAGGCCCTGACAGGCATTAACCCATTAATCTTTCCTTAATCCAAAGGAATGTTAATTTTAGAGTAAACTCCCATAATAGATGAAATAACTGCATTTTAAAGGGTGAGTTCCTACATTTATGAAATTTGCAACCTCTCTTTTTTTTTTACAATCACCATTTACCCAAAAATTTATAGAATTTCCTTCAGAAATAATTCTTATAATGCTTTGTATTTAAAGGCAAAAAATATATGCCTTTTAAGCTTTTCAACAATTTCCATAATTTGTTGAAATATTTGGTAGATTTTTGCCTTTGATTTTGTATTCACTCTAACCCAGAGTACAGTTCCCAGTTTGAAAAGCTATTAACAACTATCTATAATAATAAAAGCGTGATATGCAAATCTACCAAACAGCTGAACAGCGGAATGATGTCCTTTCGGACAATCTTCCAGACAAAGCCGGGGCTGCGAGGGCTGAGGCAGCCGGGGCTGCAAAGGCCTACTCTTGCATGAATTTCGTGCATACGGCCTCTAGTTAATAATAAAATAAAACAAAATTTGCATAGTAGTTAAATGAGTTTAAAAGATATTAAGTGAGTTTATATTCAATATCATCGTTTTAAGATCAGTCTTATTTATTGCATAGGAATGTGCTTTCTTGAGATGGACAGAAATGTATGGAGAACAGTAACCTTGCAGGGACTGACAGGAGGAGCAAGGAAGTTTATCTTATTTGCATGACAGCCTGCAGGTGTCAGATACCTGACTATCATGTCTCATATGTGTTGTAGTGGGAAAATCTGAAAACTACTGTTTAACACCAAAGTTTGAAACTCCCACATGGGTATATGGACAATAATACACACATTTATCTTTTTATACAGATCAGAAGAAAAATATTATAAATGTTTTATTTTGTAAGTCACTCCAAATAGTAGACTGGTTTATTATTTTTCATACTAGGCCTAATGCATGAAATACCTGCATGGGTACGGTCCCTAGGCCTGGCCTGCGATCAGGGACATCTTCCTCAGCTGTCTGCAGCTGGCCCCACCCCTGCCACCACCCACCCCCAGTTCCCCATTCGCCATTGGGTGATCGGTGCCTGACGGGGGGTGGGAAGGGACCAAGAGGTCAGCAGTTCCCGCCCGCTCACCAGCCCCGCCCCTGCCGAGGGTGGCCATCAGGTGATCGGAGCCTGCCAGCCAGGGAAAGGGACCAAGAGGTGGTCAGTGTGCCTCATAGCAACTGATCCAGTAGTCATTCTGGTCGTTCTGTCATTAGGGTCAATTTGCATATTACCCTTTTATTATATAGGATAGAGGCCTGGTGCACAGGTGGGGACCAGCTGGCCTGCCCTGAAGGGGGTCCCAGATCGGGGTGGGGGGTCCCAGCTGGGGGCAGGGCCGGCCAGGGCGAGGGACTGCCCTAATCAGGTGTGGGTCCCAGCCTGGGTGAGGGGCTGTGGGTGGTTTGCAGGCTAGCCACACCCCCGATCAGGGTGGGGGGTCCCCGATAGGGGGCGGGGCCAGCCTGGGTGAAGGGCCGCTGAGGGTTTTCAGGCTTTCCACACCCCCAATCAGGGTGAGGGTCCCTCCTGGGGAATGGGGCTGGCCTGGGCTTGGGGCTATAGAGAGTTTGCACGCTGGCCATGCCCCTATTGGGGTGGGGGCCCCACTGGGGGTGGGGCTGGCCTGGGCAAGTACAGATTGGCCACGGCCCTGATTGGGGTAGGGGGATCCCTCCTGGGAGGTGGGGCTGGTCTGAACGAGGGGCCATGGGCAGTTTGCAGACCAGCCATGCCCCCAGCTTTGTCAGGAAGGACATCCAGAATGATGTCTGGAAGACGTCCGCTCTATCCAATCTAATTAGCATATTACCCTTTTATTAGTATAGATGTAGAAGAAAATCTTTAAAGTAGAATTGCTCTGTTTGTCTACTTAGGACAAACTAAAAAGTACAGGTAGAATTACCTTTTGCAAATTCCTTGCAAATGATTCAAATATTTAACTTAAATGCTTAATTTGATGTGAAGTGAAAGAGAATGCCATCAACACAGATTCTTTTAACTGAGCTTACAGTTAAATTATATTCAAGAAACTGGCTACCTGTTTCAGTTTTTATGTAGCAAAACCTAGAAAACTAACTATGTCCTTAACACATTTATCACTGTGATATTATCAAAAACAATAAGTACTGCAATGGATTATAAGAATGATTTTTTTCAACTTTTAAAAAATATTTCCATAGGTTTTCCAGAGGGGTTCCTTGTTAACATAAAGTTTATGTTGGAAACATAAACTCTTAAAAGATGGAATATATTAGGATATAAAGATAATAATAAACTATAACATTTTCTTACACGATGCCAGGAACAATATTACTTTATTTTGATGTGTATATTATACTAAAATGATTAGTATCATAAACTTAGTATTTGATAAATTTTCTCATGTTTAGAATCATAAACTTTTACCAACCCTTTAAAACAGGTTCCATACAATCATCAATTTAATAAATGTTTTAAGCTCCTTTCACGTTCAGGTTCTACTGTAGATTCAGGGAATCCAGAGATTTAAAAATAATTCCTGCAATCAAAGGCCTTAAATCTATTGGGACAGAAAATTCATTTAAACACAAGAAGCAATCAGATTATAGAAGCAGAGTAGTAGGATGGGAAAGTGATCAGAGGTGACTTTACAGTGATTTAAATTTTGAATAGAAATTTGAAAAACCAACAAGAATTTGACAGATATACAATTTGAAGGGAAACATTCTAGAGAGAGGGCACAATATGTTCCAATAAGGACTCATATGTCTATGGAGCTGCAGGTCATTATGGATGCCTGGAATTTAGAAAAAATCTAAGGGGCTTTGTACCAGAAGAGTAGATTTTCAAGTCAACTGCAAGAACATACCTACTGAGTAAACAATGGAAGACCATTACATTAAAAAGAATGAAATCATACCATTTGCAACAGCATGGATGGACCTAGAGGGTATTATGCTAAGTGAAATAAGTGGGCCAGAGAAAGCCAAACACTATATAATTTCACTTACATGTGGAATCTAAAGAACAAAATAAACAAAACAAAAAAAAATTGAAACACACTCATAGACAGAGAGCAGACTGGTTGTTGCCAGAGGGGTTCGGGGTGAAAGAAGTGAAGGGACTAAGTACACATTGGTAGATACAAAATAGTCACAGAGAGGTCAAGTACAGCATAGGGGATATGGTCAATAATGTTGCAACGACTATGTATGGTGCCAGGTGGGAATATCAGGAAGAACACTTTGTGAAGTGTATGACATCTGGCCATTGCACTGTACACCTGAGACCAACACAAAGCAATGTTAAAGGTGAACTGTAATTGAAAAATAAAATAATACTGTTTTAAAAAAAATGAAAGGCCATTTGAGATTTGAATAGAGAAGTGACCAGATTTTACTGTAGTTTCATAAAGATGGCTCCAAAGGCCATGAGGAGAATGAAGTCTATTAAGCAATGGAAACTGATATCAATTTTAAAAATAAATACTGAATTAATAAAACAAAGCCAGTTCTTTCTTATAATCTAAGGGTTTAATGAAATTAAGTTCAAATGCCAATAAGTTTGTTGTGGTTTTATTTTGGCAGAGCATACATGATGATGATTCTCAAATTCATCTTGAATTTTTAAGCTAATTGTTTTACATTAAATATCTCATTTGATATAGCAACCTTAAGAAGTGAATATCATCATTTTGCCCATTTGTTAATAAGAATTCTGAAAACTAGCAAGTTGAATAACTTATCCAAAATCACTCTGACCCTACAGCTTTTCTTAAAAATATTACACATAAGTTATTTATGACAATATTTATAACACCAGAAATTTTAAACTATCTAAATGTGAAGCTGTAGAAAAATTAATAAATTATGATATATTTATTCAAATGATATTATATAATTATAAAACATGTTTTGAAGCAAATTAATAAAATGGAAAAATATAATGATAATCAGAGGAGAAAAGCAGGAAAAATATAAATATTTTATTATCTAATTAAAAGGAAGAGGAAAAATAAGAAAGAGGAAGATGAGGATAAGACAGAATGAGAAAAAGAGACAGAGCAGGAATTGAAAGCATGTAGTGTGGGGAAAAATAAAGGAAATATTTTAAAATGTATCAGAAGTATTTATTTGGGTATTGTACAGTCACAGGCCATATTTGATTTCTTCTTTCTACTATTTTGGTATTTATATTTTCTATAAGACATGCCCTACCTCTATCATCAGAAAATAAGGAATGTATATTTTCTAAATAATTGATTCTAATGATTAAATGGAATTGTGCTGCTAGCTAAACTCAGATTGCAATGTAGTAGAAGCAAAGAACTAGTATTTGGTAGGTATTTGTCCTATAAGGTTGATACTTTTATTCCTTTTCCTATTCAGATAAGGAATCTGAGTGGCAAAGAGGTGAAATGATTCAACCAGTGTCAGTGCAATAAGTGAATGGAAGAGCCAAGATCAGAACCCAGAGTATATTTCTCTAGAATAAAATTGTCTTTAATTGTTTATTTTACTGGGGTGATCTACACTAATAAAAGAGAAAAATTGTAATTGGCGTACGACGATACCCTTTTCATTGGCTAATCAGGGCTATATGCAAATTAACTGCCAACTATGATTGGCAGTTAACTGCCAACAAGATGGCGGTTAATTTGCATATGTAGGCACAATGCAGGGAGGCGGAAGGGAAAGCAGGAAGAAGCCCCCTGCCACTGACAGTGATCGGAAACCCAGGGGGGAGCTAAGCCATGAACGGAGAATCAGGCGCCTTTTCCACCCTGGCCAGTGATAGCAGGAAGTAGGGGTGGAGCCAGCGATGGGAGCTGGACACGGTCGAAGCTGGCAGTCCCAGGAGCTAGGGGTCCCTTGCCTGGGCCTAAAGCGGAGCCCACGATCGCGGGGCCGCTGCAGCTGCGGGTCCCCGCTGCCCGAGCCGGACGCCTCAGCCAGAGGCGTTAGGCTTGGGCAGGGGCGGAGCTGGGGGTCCCCTGTCCAGGCCTGACACCTCTGCCGGAGGCCTCAGGCCTGGTCAAGGGGCCGATCCGGTGATTGGTGATCGGAGGGTGATGAGGGTCAACTCCTCTGGCCGAGGCATCAGGCCTGGGCGGGGGGCTGAGCCGGGGATTGGGGGGATATGATGGTCCCCTTGCCCAGGCCTGAAGCCTGGGTCAGAGGCGTCAGGCTTGGGCGGGGGGTGGAGCAAGCGATCAGAGGGAGATGGGGGTCCCCTGCCCAGGCATGATTCCTGGGCCAGAGGCCTCAGGACTGGGCGGGGGCCAGAGCCAGTGATCGGGGGGAGATGGGGGTCCCCTGTCCAAGCCTGACACCTCTGGCGGAGGTGTCAGGCCTGGGCAAGGGGCCGATCAGGTGATCAGAGGGTGATGGGGGTCTATGACTCTGGCTGAGGCATCAGGCCTGGGCTGGGGCAGAACCAGTGATGGGGGGAAATGAGGGTCCCCCCTCTGTCAGAGGCGTCAGGCCTGGACAAGGGGCCGATCCTGCAATTGGAGGGTGATGGGGGTCAACGCCTGAGGGCTCCCAGTATGTGAGAGGGGGCAGGCTGGGCTGAGGGACACTCCCCCCACACACACACCCAGTGCACGAATTTCGTGCACCGGGCCCCTAGTATATAATATAACATAAAATTAGCTGTTTTAAAGTAAACAATTCAGTAGTATTTAATACATTCACATGTTGCGCAACCAACATCACTATTTAGTTCTAAAACAGCATTTATCACCCTGAAAAGAAACACCATATCCATTAAGTAATTGCCATTCTTTTTTTCCAAGTCCCCAAATCCTGGCCACCACCAATCTACATTCTATCTCTATGGATCTACCTATTTTGGATATGCCATATTAATGGAATTATATAACATGTGCACATTTATGTCCTACATCAGGGGTCCTCAAACTTTTTGAACAGGGGGCCAGTTCACTGTCCCTCAAACCGTTGGAGGGCCGGACTATAGTTTAAAAAAAAAACTATGAACAAATTCCTATGCACACTGCACATATCTTATTTTGAAGTAAAAAAATAAAACGGGAACAAATACAATATTTGTATTTGCATGTGGCCCGCGGGCCATAGTTTGAGGACCCCTATCCTACATTTTCCCCTAGCATAATTTTTTGAGGGTTATCCATGTTGTAATTTGTACCAGTACTTTATTTCTTTTTTTGCTGAATAATATTCCATTGTATGAATATACTACCATTTGCTCATTGGTTCATCTTTCAATGGACATTTGAGCAGTTTCTGCTTTTTTTTTTTTTTTTTAGCTATTGTGAGTAGTGCTACTAAGAATGATAATTTTTAAAGACTCTTGATTACTGAAAGTTTTATTTAAACATTAGAGGCCTGGTGCACAAATTCATGCATGGGTGGGGTCCGCTGGCCCAACCCAATGGGGACCATTGGGCCAAGTCAGCAGTGGGGAGGAGCTTCGGGCAGTAGGTGTATGTCCCACCCAGTCCCCCAAGACCAGGAACTGTGCAGGCTCCTCCAGAGCACCAGTGCATCACGTTCTTTCACGCGCTCCCTTGGTCTCTGTGAGCTTCAGGGCTGCAATAGGTGTGGTGCTTCCTGGGAGTTATAGTGTGCTACCTCCACAAAGGTCCCTCCTATAGACTGGGCTCTAGGTTTCCAAGAATTATGCCTTCCAGTGTACCGCGGGCAAGGGCACCAGGCGTTTGCCCAGGTCAGCCTTATCCATCAGCACAGAGTGGAGGACCCGGGAAGGCGGCTGCGGCCGGAGAAGGGAATGCTCTAGCACGCTGAGCCAGCCTGTCCTGTTCTTCCCAATCATTGTAAACAGGCAGAGGCAGGGCGGGTTGAGAATTGGGCATCCGATGCCAGCCAGAGGTGCAGCGCAGGAGGAGGCTTTGGTGGCTGCAGCGGCAGCGTGAGCACGAGGAGGCAGTGGCTGCAGCATGGGTGGGTGGTTGGGCAGAGGCAGGCACAGGTTAGTTAGGGGCAGCAGTGGTGTGCAGGGGTCACAGTGCAACCCCCCTTGCATGCTCAGGGAGCCCTCTCCACACCTGCTTCTGTCAGGCAGGCTGCAGGGCTGGGCTGGAGTTGGGGGTGCGGGGCGTGGCTGACCATAGTGTGGGTTCTACCAGACAGGCTTTTTCTCAGTTCTCACCCTCTTTGCTTCCTGGCCATGCCTCCCTCCTGGCAGCCGCATTTGTAATTTGGTGCTCTCAAGGTCTGGGGGAGCACAGCCAGGAACCAAGCCCCTCTCCCCTGGGGCTCCAAGCCTCAGGGCAGCTCTTGGGCACCTCAGAATGGGAGAGAGTGTTGGGCAGAGCTGATCAGGGGTGAGGCCAGCCAGGAGGAGGGGCCATATGAGTTTGGAGGTGACGATCGGGCCAATTGGGCCCCGATCGGGCTGGTTGACCGCTGCAATGCTGGTCATAGTGACTGGTCACTCCAGTCATCTGGTCATTCTGCCGGTTGGTTGCTGGGCATATATATATATACTAGTAGCCTGGTGCACAAAAATTTGTGCACTCAGGGGTGAGGGTGAGGAGTGGGGCCAGAACCCTCAGCCCGACCTGCACCCTCTGTCATGTTCCGGGACCCCGGCCACTCCTGGCCTAGGCACAGGCCTACAGGCTTGGGTAGCCTGGCTCCCGAGGCCCCAGTTTATCAAGAGAACAAAGTCGGCGTTAGTTACAGCCCTCACAGAACCCAGTACACTGCATCTGTGCATACAACTACCTCGTTCATGTGCCTGCTTCACCCTACTGAATTACTAACATCTTGAGGACATAGCTCTGTCTTATGCTGCTTCAACTTCAGTGCCTGGCCTAGTGCCATGGACCTGAGAGGGTTTGCTGAGTGAGTGAATAATGAGTGAGTGAATGAGTGAATGAATGAGCGAGTAAGTGAATGAGCAAGCAGCTAAGGGGCGGGAACACGTTGCCATGACAACATGGCAGAAGTTCCAGCCCCACTCCTGGCTCCCTGAAGCCCACCCCGGGAAAGATCCCCCCTGCTCCCAGCGTCCTGGCACCCCTCTCCTGGCTGCATACTGAATTACTAACATCTTGAGGACATAGCTCTGTCTTATCCTGCTTCAACTTCAGTGCCTGGCCTGGTGCCATGGACCTGAGTGGGTTTGCTGAGTGAGTGAATAATGAGTGAGTGAATGAGTGAATGAATGAGTGAGTAAGTGAATGAGCAAGCAGCTACCAGCAGGGATAGTTCGCACTCTGCTCTGAGCTGCCTGACACAAACCCCGGGAAGTTCCCGCCCTGCTCCCAGCAGCCCCACTCCCCTCTCCCGGCTGCATAGTTCGTGCAGGTCAAAGGCTGCCTGGGTGTGCATTTTGGCAAATCAGTGCATTAGCACCTGCCAGTCTGGGATCCCAGCGGAGGGCCGTTTGTGGGCATGGCCAGTGGCAGATCGGTACATTAGCACCTGTTGGCCAGGGATCCGCCTGGAGGGCTGTTTGTGGGCGTGGCTGGTGGCGGATCAGTGCCTTCAGCCCGGGATCCTGTTGGGAGGGCCATTTGTGGGTGTGGCCGGTGGCCAATCTGGGGTCCCGCTGCCAGCCCTGTGTCTTTTCCCATACGGGCCGCCTGCCACCCGGGTCGCAAATAGCAGGCCCGGATGGCAGCGGGGAAGGCGGGATGGCGCTGTGCTGCCCTGCCTGCAGTATGCAAATTAGCCGCCATCTTTGTTGGCAGTTAACCGCCATCTTGGCTGGCAGTTAATTTGCATATCTCACTGATTAACCAATGGGAAGGGTAGCGAAGTTACGGCTAATTACCATGTTTCTCTATTATTAGATAGGATATACACATACACATGCATATACACTAGAGGCCCGGTTCCCAAAAATTTGTGCACTCGGGTGGGTCCCTTAGCCTGGCCTGTGCCCTCTTGCAGTCTGGGGCCCCTCAGGGGCCCCTTCCCCTGGCTGCTGGCACTAGTTTTCCTTCGGTGCCCGGAACCCAGGCCTTCGCTCTTCGCTGGGAGGGGCTGGCGCAGCGGGCTTCGCTCTTCACCACTCGGGCCCTGGAGGTGGGGCCTGTGCATCGGGCTTCGCTCTTTGCTCTTTGCTCTTCGCTTGGGCCCCGGGTGCGGGGCCAGCGCAGCGGGCTTAGCTCTTTGCTCTTGGCTCGCCACACCAGCCTTTGCTCGCTGCTCCTGCTCGGGGCTGGCGGGCTTCGCTCTGTCGCTTGGCACCTACATATGCAAATTAACCGCCAACAAAGATGGCGGCTAATTTGCATATCGTGCTGATTAGCCCATGGGAGGCGTAGCGAAGGTACAGTCAATTACCATGTTTGTCTATTATTAGATAGGATATATGTAATTTTGTATATAGAAGTATAAATATAAAAATAGACTAAAGTCACAAATTATTACTTAATTCCTAATTGTTTTATTCTTCAAGGTGAAAGCCATTATGCAGATGAAAATATCTGGACATCTAAATTTTAAACAAATATATATAAAATTCAGAGAAATTGTATGATTGATCAGTTTTTATACAAGAAAATTTGAGAGGACTTCACATAGGGAATCAAGCAAGTAACTAGAATTTTGTGAATATTGTTGTAACCAAGCGGGCCACTGGCCTTTCCTTTACCCCAGGTTCTTCACCCACATGAGCTGTCAACATTTTGCTTCACATATTCCTAGGTAGAAAACTCTTCTTTTATCAGTTTAGTTTCACACCAAGAATAAAGTGAATGTCAAGAAAATTTTCTCAAGTTACAAAGACAGTTCACAATAAATAATCAGCAGCCTTCTTTTTTTACCAGAATTCTGCCTCTTCCTACACTCCACTACCTCCAATATCAAATCAGCTTTCAAATCCCTTGTTTATATTAAATAGCAGTGTTAGTAGCTCCCTCTTTCTTCAGAAACCTGGGTGACAACCCTACAAAAAAACAGGTATAAGTTGGACCCAAAACCTCTGACAAGACAGTCCTTACAAATAACTAAAGTGACCCTTTCTAAGAGAAATTCTGATGAATCAAATTTCTTTTCATTGAAACATGGAGTATTATGTAAATAAAGGAGGAGAGAAATAATGAGAAGAAATAAAGAAGCCCTGGCTGATATGGCTCAATAGGCTGGAGCGTTGTCCCAGAAGGTGGTGGTTTCCTAGTCAGGGCACATGCCCAGGTTGCTGGTTCTGTCCCTGGTTGGGGCTTGTGTCTGAGCCAACTGATCCATGTTTCTCCCTCACATGGATGGTTTTTCTTTCTCTCTCCTTTCCTCTCTCAAATCAATAAAAACATGTCCTCCATTGAGGATTTCTAAAAATTAAAGAAAAAGAGGAGAAGGAAGGAAGGAAGGAAGGAAGGAAGGAAGGAAGGAAGGAAGGGAGGGAGGGAGGGAGGGAGGGAGGGAGGGAGGGAGGGAGGGAGGGAGGGAGGAAGGAAGGAGAAAGAAAGAAAGAAAGAAAGAAAGAAAGAAAGAAAGAAAGAAAGGAAGGAAGGAAGGAAGGAAGGAAGGAAGGAAGGAAGGAAGGAAGGAAGGAAGGAAGGAAGGAAGGAAGGAAGGGAGGGAGGGAGGGAGGAAGGAAGAAAGAAAGGAAGAAAGAAAGGAAGAAAGATCAGGACCAGTGGTATGTTATTTCAGAAATGATTTGCACAATTTTAAAAAAAAAAAAAAAAACACTGTAAAATCATACAAAAAAACACAGAAACTGCTATATGAGGACAGATTTTTATTATTCTTTCTGAAAAGATAACAGTTAAAAAGAGAAGTGATTGCTTGGAGACAGCCATTTTGTGGTTCCCAGGAAGTGTGAATTTTTACATTATTAGCAGATGAAAGAAAAGATACAATTTTTATACTGTGTTCATTTAACCAGAAGTCAGTTTTTAATAAATACAACAGGGAAAACTTACTGTGGGGTCAAAATCTTCCTCCAGGACAGCCCCAATGATTAACAATAAAATATAAAACATCTTCATTTCTCTTAAAAACAGAGAAGCCCTTATGTTGAAATTTAGCAAAGACATCCAAATTTCCATGGCCAAACTTAAAATATTTGTAGTCCTCAATCACTTCTCTTTTTTAAATATTTTTTTATTTATTTCAGAGAGGAAGAGAGTGAGACAGAGAGAGAGAGAAAAACATCAATGATGAGAGTTAATCATTGATCAGCTGCCTCCTGCATGCCCCCATTGGGGATCGAGCCTGCAACCTGGGCATATGCCCTGACCGGGAATAGGTTCATCGGTTGACTCTCAACCACTGAGCCATGCTGGCCAGGCAATCATTCTCTTTTTAACTGTTATTTTTTCAGAAAGAGTAATCAAAATCTGTCCTCATATAGCAGTTTCTCTATTTTTGTATCATTTTAAAATTGCTTTTTAAAAATACTGTGCAAATCATTTCTGAAATAACATCAATCAGCAATAAATATAATACACTTCAATGTATACCTTGGGATAATACTTCCAAAGCTCTTCCATTATGTGGTGCGGTATGTTAAATAATCTAAAAATCTTTATTCTATGAAACATCCAGGAATCCTAAAAAAAATAAATGAATAAATAAATAAATAAGTAAATAAGTAAATAAATAAAATCAGAACCCATAAGAGAGTAGGAGAGATCTTCAAAGATAGAAAACAAAGAGGAAGTTGAAAACCAGTGAGGTAGGAAGGGACTAAGAGTGGGAGTGGTAGAGGTAGGTTTGACCTGGTAACTTAGGGGCTCCAGTTTTAACCATGAATAGATGAGACAAAACTTTGAATCCACTAAAAATGGGGGACAGAGTTGGAACTAGGTTCAAGGTGAAGTCAGAACCTTCAAATGTCCACAGCTCAGTGAAAGTTTGACAAGGAAACAAATATATTCTCTGTCAAAGGGAATCATAAGAGAGCTGAATGTCTTTGCATTGACTCTGGGTGAAAAAGAAAAGGCATTCCTTAAGATCTATAATTACAGGACAACATAAACTCAAGATTCAATTTTATAGCATGGTCCTGAAAAACCGACACAGAGACATTAACTTAAAATTTGTCTCAGACTGGCAACACAAATGGGAAACTTGGTAACAGCAAAAGAAAATTCTCTCTGAAAAAAATACCCTCAATTCAGGCTGCACTGGATTTGCACAGATAAAGTGTAGCAAAAATTGATCTTACAACTAAAAATTATGAAACACCTAAAAAAAAATTACAATGAGTAAGACAGTGGCAGAAAAAATATGAAAAAATATGTGGTATAACATTAGACCCCCCCGTAACTTCAGATTATAGAAATTTCATAGACAAACAAGACTAAATTAAAATATGAGAATGAAAAGTAAAATAAATATATATATATATATCAGGGTTGGAAAACAAATAAATAAAACTTCTAGAAAAAAATAATATAACAACCAAATATTTTTAATTAGTAGATTGTTAAAGAGCATATTATATAAAAGTAGAGAAATATTGGAGAATTATAATATAGAGCTGAAGAAATTATGCAGAAGGCACTGCAGAGATTTAAAAAATTGAACATATGAAGGTGACATTAAGAGACATGGAGAATACCGGGGGAAGGTCAATGGGGGGAAAAGGAGACATATGTACTGTTATTTGTAATACTTTAAACAGTAAAATAAAATTTGAAAAAAGAGAGAAGCATGGAGAATAAATACTATGCAGTAGTAAAAAAGAAGGATCTCTTACCCTTCGAGACAGCATGGAGGGACCTGGAGAGCATTATGCTAAGCGAAGTAAGCCAGTCAGAGAAAGACAAGTATCACATGATCTCACTCATATGTGGAATCTAATGAACAAAACAAGATCCAAAGACATAGAAGCAGGGAACAGACTGTCGAATCTCAGCGTAAGGCAGGAATGGGTGGGTAGTGGGTGGGAAGAGATCAACCAAAGAACTTGTGTGCATATATACATAACCCATGGGCACAGACAATAGGGTGGTGAAGGCCTGGGATGGGAGGGGGTGGCAAGAGGCAGGGAAGGGGAGAGGCAAGCTAGAAGGGGTTCATGGGAAGACAAAGGGGACATAAAATGCTTTCAACAATAAAGACTTTAAAAAATAAATATCTCAGGAATATATTTTCTTAAAAGATGGAGAATAGAATGAGAAGGCACAGTAAATGTATAATAAAATTTCATAAATTGGACAATTTTGGAAATTTGTAAGAGACAGTAATTAATAATTTTTCATAATTAGATATAGGCACAAACTTTCAGTTTCTATAATTAAAGTGAGTTCTAGAATTAAAAATTCCTTAAGGCACATTGTAGTGAAACTACAGAAGGTCAAAGACAAAAAGATTTTAGGATAACTAAAGAAAAAAGACAATGATGGGGGATGAGGGACAGGAGGAACTTTAAAAAATACAGAAAAAGCAAAATTAAAAACAAAGTGCAAAATAAATTGCAAATATAAGCCAAAGTAAATCAGTAATTATAATAAACATAAAGTCTAAACATAATGGTTTGGTAACAATTAAAATCCAGTGTTATGCTATTTTTAAGAGACAGTCCTAAAACCTAAAGATGTAAAAAAAAAAAAATGAAAGTAAAATGATAGGGGAAAATACTAATGAAAGAAAACCTACTGTACTCATGCTAATACCAAATAAAGTAGATTTAATTAAAATCTATTACATATAAAAGGATTACTATATAATCACAAAAATGCATTTCATACAAAAGAAAAACTAATTCTAAATATGTATGCACCCAAGAAGATAGCCTCAAAATATATGAAACAAAATTCACCATAAGAATGGGGATTTTAACACACTTCTACCAGTAGTAAGCAGATAATTTTTAAAAGTATATAAATAGCAACAATATAAAAATAAGTTTGACCTAACTAGCATATATATAGCATTGCTCTAAGAACTAAAAAGTACATGCTATTTTCAAGTACACATGAAACATTTATAAAATCAGTCACGTAAAGGCCATAAAATAACTTCAAAAAATTGGAGGCATTATTGATTACCATCTCTGATCACAATGCTATTTAAGTAAATAGAATACAACTACTTTATGGAATATAAGGCATTAAAGTGATAATTAGGAATTGACAGCAAAAATTAATTAAATCTCCACACATGTCTTTGAAAACAAATAATAAATAAACTTTTATACAAAAAATGTATAAAAACTGATATAAAAAGATAAGTTCAGGATAAAATATTATTGTTTATAATTAGATTACACCTAAATTCCTAAAGAGCATGTACAAATTTGAAAGAGAAATATTCAGACTCCAATAGATAAGGGTGAAAGATGCTAAATACCTGAAAGACAAATTAATAAAGAAACATAAAAAAAGGCCTAATCTCAGAGTTTAAGAAAAACAAATTAACTGAATATCAATATATCATGTTATACCAATTAAACTAGTGAGATTTTATTTACTTTTAGTACTCATTGCTGGTCTAGGCTAAAATGAAAATTGTAATTATTTTGCATCATTGATGACAATGTAACGTGGCATAATTTTGGAATGCAATATGTAAATATGGCACAAGAACTGTAAATATAGTAATTCCACTGTTGAAAATGTTGCCTAAACCAAAAGATGGCGAAAAGCTACTACTCAAAGTCTTCAGGGCAGCATTATTTACAGATATTTGGAAATCATCCAGTAGAGAAGTATTTAAGTAAATTGGAACACAACTAATTTATGGAGTATAAGACATTATAATGATTGTGAAGGTTATGTAGCAACATAGACAATCCTTGTTCTAAGTTTATTTAAAAAAAACAAAATATAAAAATTCTGTTCACACCATCATGATGCAGAAAGTATGTATACTTAAGGATAATGCCTAGAATTAAACCCCAGACTTCTACCTAGTAAACTTGGTGGAATACTATGACTAACTTGCTTTTCTTTATTTAGAAATTCATTTGTGTAGCTATGATATTTGTGTAGCAAATGTGGTGACATTTTAATAATGATTTACATTGGCACATATGAACTTATCCTTTTTAGTCACACAAGCCTGTGTAATGCATTGCTATTGGTGTAGCATTGCATTGTTTAGGATTGTCTCGCGCTCCTTTCACACATTTACCAGACAAGTTTAGAAGAGATTTTGTAAAGATCATTCTCAAAACCAATCTTTGGAGATCACTTTGTTTTCTATTTTCTAGAAAAGCAGCCTTATTCCCAAGTCTGCCCTCATTAGTTTCTTCTTCTTCTCAAGCATTTTGTTTTATTCTTAAAACTTTTGAAATGGATGCTAAACTTTTATGAGAGAAAGAAACTAAAGCTGAAAAAATAAACTAATTTCAAGGGTTTAATGCACTCTAAAAAAGTTTAGTAAGTGGATGTGTGAATGAACAAATGAATGGAAAGAAACATAATTAGAATGTGTTATTTTATGACACTCTTTGATGTTAAATACTTTAATAATACAAATTACTGGCAGAAGGGGTTAGTTTTGTTGGTAAACTGACTCCTGGGTTCCCAGGAACTTAAATGAAGTCCTGCACACTCCCATTGGGTAAGGGTAGACCAAAATTATGACTGAATTTCATGCAAAGGATAAGGCAACGGTCTTATGTAGCAACATAGACAATCCTTGTTCACGGGACTCCTCAGTTTGATTTTAGTATGTTCCAAACTTTGATCAATGGAATATTAATGATACCTCTGAACACCCTTTAAAAAATAGTGTGATTAGGAGTTAAATAAGACGAAAAATGTCTTATGTTGCATATTTTTCTTAGAGATTCCTAAAGTATGTTAGTGTATTACTCCTATGGTAACAGATTGGTTTAACCCAACAGTTTCCAAAGTTATTTACCAGAAATTAGTTTATTGATTGATGGATCAATCTATTGATATCTATGGGATACAAAGAACATCCGTATGTTGGTATCTCATGGGATACTAGGGACAACTGGTTTATCGTTGTTTAAGTGCCCTGACCGGGATTCGAACTGGCAACTTCTTGGTGCATGGGTCAACACTCAATCACTGAGCCTCACCAGCCAGGCAGGAGCCTTTGCTTTTGTCACAGCTTTAGAAGGATTATTTTCCTTTACTCTGAAAAAAATATGTCCATTTCTTCCATTTATTCCAAATAGCAACATCCCTGTAAAAGCCAACATTTACCATTAAAAAAAATTATAATTGGACCACATAATTCCATATAATTATAGGAAATGCTGAATAAAGCTACTATCATATATGTTTTATGTTGCATGAAAAACAAATATTTATTGTTCCCTATTAGAAATATGTGTGTAACAGTTTCCAAAATGATTGCAGAAAATATTTGTAAGATTGTACATTACTCTGTTCTTGGCTAGGTTTTGCCTATTCTCTTGTAGGTTTAAGGGTTTGTTTATTTTGGGAAGAAAGCGGGTAGCAGGTGAACTTGAGTTCTCCTAAAACAAAGTAAAATGAAAATTAAAAAACAAAAAACCACCCGGCCAGTTTGGCTCAGTTGTTGTCAACCTATGAACCAGGAGACCAGGGTTCGATTCCCAGTCAAGGCACATGCCGGGGTTGCAGGCTCAAGCACCGGTAAGGGATGTGTAGGAGGCAACCAATCAATTCTCCCTTATCATTGATGTTTCTATCTCTCTCTTCCTATCCCTTCCTCTCTGAGATCAATAAAAATATTTTTTAAAGAAACAAACTTCCCCCTACACAGATAAGAGTTGATTATATTGGCTCTGGGTGGCCATGTTAGCCAGAGGTAGAAGAAATTTAGATCCGAACCAGTGTCCTCTGCAGTCACTGGCAGAACTGGCTAGACCAGGAGTAGCATGGATAGGCGAAGACTAAGCAAGGTGGCCTGTTTAGCAACCCCCTTGGGTTATCTGCATATCTTGCCATTGTGTTGAGTGTTCTTGGAACTCCCTGGAGCTCTCTTCCTATTATGCAGTTAAAATGAAACATAACAACCAAGCTAAAATGATAACCAATGTATCCTCTGACAGGAACAGGAATGCCTTTCTCCCTACACCACTGGACTCAGAGCAGTTTTTCAAAACCGCCACTCAGAGTCCATAGACCTGTGCAATGAAGAGCTGGGTTTACAAGAAAATTACATTTATGGAAAAGCTACCATTTATTTAGCACTTGCTGGGTATCAGCCATGATTGCTTTTTTTTTTTCTTTTTAAAGAGGAAGGGAGAGCGATAGAGAGTTAGAAACATCAATGAGCGAGAAACATAGACCAGCCGCCTCCTGCACACCCCCCACTGGGGATGTACCTGCAACCAAGGTACGTGCCCTTGACCGGAATCGAACCTGGGACCCTTCAGTCTGCAGGCCGACGCTCTATCCACTGAGCCAAACCGGTTAGGGCCAGCCATGATTGCTTTTCATGGATTATTTCATATACTATTCACAACAACCCTATGAAATGTATTATTTAATTCGCATCATCTTAAAGATGAGAAAACTGAAGCACAATGGGGTTTAGTAACTTGCCCCAGGGTGCACAACTAATAAGAGAAAATGTCTGGATGCCAATTGAGAAGGTTAAGGTGAAAATTGAAAGTCAAATGTTAACTCTTGTTTGGTATCCAGTACAGCACCTAGGGAAGTCTCAGGCCCAGAAGTTGGGCCCAAGTACTGTGTATTGACCATGCTTTTTGTGATCTGTATTCTGACACACTAACATCTGAACTTTGTTGACTCTGGAGGGCTAGCAATTCCTAGAGATAGAAAACAACTAGTTAGTCAGTGCGCCTCTCAATGTAAACCTGCCAATCCAGAACAGAGCTCACACCCCCAACCACCTCATTTATCATGCTCTCACACTCTGAAGCACTATCCCCCTGCCCTAATCACCACAGGCCCAGGCACCACACAACTAGGAACAGTTCCTATGTCCCAGAGCCCCCAGAAATTATTCAAACTAGACAATCCTAAACCCGTTAAGTTTGCTTCTTCTGTTCCTTCTCATGGAAACCACAAAAAAGCTTCTCACACACAGTTTCCCTCTCCCTCTGTCTCTTGACCACCCTGGTGCTCCCTGTGGGGCCCTCCACACTGTGGCAGGCCCTTCTCTTGGGATCTATGAGAATAACCACCATTTGTTCGATGACAGTTGTCTCCTGATCTGTTGGCTTCACCGTACTTAAGTAATAATAATGCCTATATTTTAAAACATGTTGTGATATCAATATCTGTAGTCTTTCTATTGTACCATGTGGACTCCTATTGTCATCATCCTATCTAATAAAAGAGAAACATGGTAATTAGTGTACGACCACTACCCTTCCCATTGGCTAATCAGGGTGATATGCAAATTAACTGCCAGCCAAGATGGCGGCCGGCAGCCAGGCAGCTGGAAGCGAACATGAGGCTTGCTTGCTTCAGTGATGGAGGACTCCAACGTTCGCCGCCTGCCTTGCCGGCCTCTGAGCTTGCAGTTGGAAACATTGTAACAAATATAGAAGCTAAACAAAACCCCAGAAACCTGCTTTCAGCCAGCAGGGATCTCAGAGCTGGAGTTGATACAGAGTTTCGATTGTAGAACCCAAATAAACCAGATACCTGCTTTCAGCAGCAGAGGCCTCAGAGCTGGAGCCAGAGCAAAAGCTGGCCCAGAATAAAAATTAAAAAAAGAAGAAAAAGGAGCAGTCGGGAGCTTTATCACCCGCCAGCCTGAAAACAGCCCTCAGCCCCTCACCCAGACTGGCCAGGCACCCCAGTGGGGACCCCCACCCTGAAGGGTGTGTGACCAGCTGCAAACAGCCATCATCCCCTCACCCAGGTTGACAGGCACCCCAGTGGGGACCCCCACCCTGATCCAGGACACCATTCAGGGCAAACCAGCCAGCCCCACCCATGCACCAGGCCTCTATCCTATATAGTAAAAGGGTAATATGCCTCCCAGCACCAGGATCAGCAGAGCCGAGAGGCCTCCCAGCACCAGGATCAGCGGAGCCGAGAGGCCTCCCGGCACCGGGATCAGCGTGACGGGGGCAGCGCCCAAACCCCCTGATTGCCCTGCAGTTCTGTGTGTGACAGGGGGCGGGGCCACAACCTCCCTATCCGCCCTGCTCTGTTCGTGACAGGGGAAGGTGCCCCAACATCCTGATCAGCGCTGCTCTGTGCCTGATACGGGGGAGCTCCCCAATCCCCTGATCGCCCTGCGGCTCTGTGTGTGACAGTGGTGGTACCCCAACCCCCTGATCGGCCCTGCTCTGTGGGTGATAGAGAGCGGCGCCCCAACCCCCCCCCCCCCCCACTGGCCCTGCTCTGTGTGTGATGGGGTAGAGCCATAACCTCCCCATCGGCCCTGTCCTGAGTGTGACAGTGGTGCCACCCCAACCCCCTGATCGGCCCTGCTCTATGTGTGACAGGGGGCGGTGCCCCAACTCCCCTATCGGCCCTACTCTGTGAGTGACAGGGGGGAGCTCCTCAACCCCCTGATGGACCCTGCTCTGTGCATGACAGGGGGGAGGTCCCCAACCCCCTGATGGGCCCTGCTCTGTGGGTGATAGAGGGTGGCACCCCAACCCCCTGATCCGCCCTGCTCTATGTGTGACAGGGGGCGGTGCCACAACTCCCCTATTGGCCCTACTCTGTGAGTGACAAGGAGGAGCTCCCCAATCCCTTTATTGGCCCTGCTCAGTGCATGACAGAGGGTGGCACCACAACCTCCCCATCGACCCTGCCTTGAGTGTGACAGGGGGCGGTGCCCATACCCCCCAATCGGCCCTACCCTGAGCGTGACTGAGGGTGGCATCGCAACCTCCCAATCAGCCCTGCTCTGTGCATGACAGGGGTCAGAGCCCCAACTCCCCAATCGGCCCTGCTCTGAGCCCGACCAGGGGCTGCACCTAGGGATTGGGCCTGCCCTCTGCCACCCGGGAGCAGGCCTAAGCCAGCAGGTCGTTATCTCCTGAGGGGTCCCAGACTGTGAGAGGGCACAGGCCAGGCTGAGGGACCCCCACCCTCCCCCCCAGAGTGCACAAATTTTTGTGCACCGGGCCTCTAGTGTGTATATAAAGCTTTGTCTGGCCAGGTCGGTAAGCCCTCCTTTATCTCTCAAAGACTTTTAAGCATATGTATAAAATGCCATCAATGTCTTCAATAATTTTTCCTCAGTTTAACATGTCAATTTATTGCTCTGCTAAAATACAAAGGAATTTAACAAGTTCTAGAAAGAGATACTCCAATTTCTATAGCCAGATATGAGTATTAAGTAAATTAATATTACTAAGATAAAAGGTATATTGGTATATTTTTGACACGTAGTTAGTTTTATGGCGTAAGATACTGCTTGTCTTGGTAAATTGCTACATCAGTCAGCATTAGACATTGGAAATGTACATTTCAAAGGTATGATTTCATAAGTACTTTTCTTGTTAGAGTCATGGGAATATAATTACCATCAACTCAAACATCTGGAATTAACAGGATGAAAATTCAACATTTTTGAAAAATGTTTGTGTTTTTAGGTTATTTATTTTAAATGGCTAAATTGATTTCTTCTTTTCAAAAAAAAAAAAAGAATTGTAGGGGGAAAAATTCTCCCAGGCTAAGACCCGAGGAGCGGGGATTTAGCCTAGAGCAAATTTTTACAGCTCAGTTATAAACCCCTGAAATAGGAGTTCATAATGGAAACAGCTGCTCAACCTTAACTATTGCGGGTGCCACTATAATAAAAACGGCAGGAGTTCACATTAACATTGGCTTCCCCTTACACTCTTTCCTGTTACCCATCCATTAACCAAACTACACTACCTAATGGAGGTAAAGGCTGCAGCTTTACTCCCAACGAAAATAACAAGATAGGCAACTTACAGGTGGTAAATAACATATTCCCCCAAACATCAGAGTGTACAAATATCCCCTGGAGGCTGCTCTCCAATCAAGAGAATAACATCCCACTCCAATGATTTCAAATTAGGAATAACATTCCAGCTCACAAAACACTAAGCAATAGCACCTATTTCCTGTTTATTTTTTGAAATGTATTACATTTGCAATACTTGTAGAGAAACTATATATTTTTTAAAACTCGCCTTTATAATGGGACTACCCTTATAATACATTCATAGCATATTGACGGGTAGATGATTTCCTGAAATTAAGAACATATTTCATTCATAGATACTACCACAGTGTGATTCAGAGTAAAATACAAAGGAGTTTTAATAAGTGCTATCTTTAAAATCCTTGAGAATAAGGAATAAACCAGTATTTTTTAGTGCTTATAATATTCCAGGTGCTCTACATCTATTTCTTAATTCTTATAACAAAACCCTAGTTCTACCTCCCCATTTACCTATGCGAAAGTTGGGGCTCATATTGGGTAATCAGCGTTTCCTTTTCATAGAGCTAGTAAGTGGAGGAGTAAGATGAGCCACAACTTTTGTCTGATTATAAAATAACTGTGCTGTTATGTTACAAAAGCGAGAGAAGGGAGCACATTCATTAATGTGTGTCAGAAGATAATTGCCTTGGAGAGCTTTGAAGTTTGGTGACCTTATTCTGAGAGTTTGCAAGGCATACTGGGTAAATTTGTTTTGATTGCATAGATTTGGCAGCTAAGCATCTTGTCCTGACCAATAGGACTAATCCTTCCAGAATTTCATGGGTATTCCAAAAGGTTGGCAAACTCACCAGCCAGTGAATACCAGCCTCCCTGGGTAAATGTGAGGGGAGGGCACATGTCGGGGTTGTAGGCACTTTCCCTGCAATGATATTCTTTTGAATCTTTAGTCATAAGCAACCTTCCTGCCACTTAGTTTTGAGTTCCATTCTGTAGATGACAATGTGACAATAGCAAGTTTCCAGAAAAACGATTCCCTGGCTACTTCCACATGAAGGTAAGCTTTGTTCTGGCATCATTTAAAGCCTACTACCAACCAATTTTTCATTTGAAACCCTTTAAATCAAAGATGTTACGAGATAAAAGGTTAACATTTAAATGTCTGTTATTTTAACATAATCACCCTCTGCACCATTTTTAAAAAAATACACTGAGGACTTGGTTGTGAAAAGAGTAGGAGAAACGAAGAGTGAAATCCCACAATCTCCATGAACCCATCTTGACACACTGGAAGTGGGGTATTGATTTCTACTCAACATAACTGTCTGAGCACGCAGCACTCCTGCCTCTTCACCCAGCCCCGACGTACAGTGGGGCCATTGTCTCTGAGACAGTACATGTCTTAGACATTTACATAGCGCCTGAACCGGGCCACTGTGTACATTGTCACATGGGTATTCAATGGTGCTTTTCTTTGTTCAAATTGATTTTTAAAAGTAAGATAGAAATTACCACTTTTTGGTTTATTTGTGGAACACAGTCCACATAATGTTTAATCAATAGTTTTAATTAATATTGCAGTGATTTTAAAAATAGCCAGTATTCGCATGTAAGGATTTCTCTATATTAGAGATGTATGTTTTCTTTCTAAAATTAAATATATATGCAGAGGTGGGAAAAAGTAGGTTTATAGTTGTGAGTCAGCAAAACACAGTTAATAAAGCTACTGTAATAATCATAACCTGCATGTATTTTTCCATACAGAAAACTGGAAAGCTACTTTCGCCCACCCTGTGTGTTTCTGAATGGTTTTGGGAAGCTCTTGAGAGTAACATATTTTTTTGGAAAATGTACAATTTACAAATATAAAATGTTTTATATATGATTTTTAAGAAGTTAAAAGACCTGTTTGCCTACCTATAGACCTTCCGGGCATACAAAAACAGCAATTTACATCTTTGATTTTAGAGACTGTGGTAAATTGACTTTTTTCAAATATTCTCCTCAAATACATATGAAAAATGAGATTCAGAATAAAAAATTTAGATTTCATCCTTAGATCTCCTGCATACCTTTTTAAAAATGGTTCCTTTATCTTTCTTAACTAGTCTTCTACTTTCTTTTTTAAAAAATTTCTTTATTGATTAAGATATTACATATGTGTCCTTATGCCCCCATTGCCTGCCCACCCCCCCCGTGTCTGTGTCCATTGGTTAGGCCTATATGCTTGCATACAAGTCCTTTGGTTGATCTCCCCCCCTTACCCCCACCCTCCCCTACCTTCCCTCTGAGGTTTCATGGTCTGATCTATGCTTCTCTGTCTCTGGATCTGTTTTTGTTTATCAGTTTATGTTGTTCATTATATTCCATAAATGAGTGAGATCATGTGATATTTATCTTTCTCTGACTGGCTTATTTCGCTTAGCATAATGGTCTCCAGTTCCATCCATGCTGTTGCAAATGGTCACATACACACACACATTTTTTAAGGCAGAAGATATTTGCCTTGGGAAGCTTTAAAAGTTGAAGTTGTTATTCCAAGACCTTATATGTTGTACTTACTTTGATTTTGAATGATCTCTCAGAAGGTATTTTGGCAACCAAACCTCTTATACTTATCCAAAGAACTAACCATTCCAAAATTTTACTTGACTTTGGAAAATATAGAGGACCCAGTTAAACATGTCATCACACTGTATTACACAGCACCAGAGCAGTGATTCTCAAAGTGTGGCTCCCCAACACCAGCAGCCAGCAATTTGTATGAACTTGTAAGCCTTGCAAATTCTCAGACCTACCCAAGACCTGCAGGAACTCTAGAAGTGAGGCCCAGCAAGCCCTCCAGGGGGTTCTGGTTGGGAATTACTGCACCGCAAAGTTTCCCCTTCTACAGGAAGCTGTATTTTAATAGTAACCTGAGCCCATAGGTATACCTTTGCCCCCGTGGAGACTGTGACAGTTCCCCCAACTCCCCAAGGCTGACAACAAATCCTTCCCCTTAACTACACCACTCGCCCTCCACATCAAAGCTTGCTTAGAATTCTCTGTTCACATCAAAATATAAAAGATTAAGCTTAAAAGGATCAAACATTAATTTCTGGGCATTTGAGGGAGATGTGTATTTCTTGCGGGCAATCCAAAATCCTTCTCAGAGCTTCCTACTGCTTAGATGAGTAGAGACTATCTAGTTTAACTAAATAAGCAAACGTGTATATTGTTCTTGTAAAAATAGGTATTTGTTTAATTTTTGGCTTAGGTTCTTCAGTTTATAGAAGTCCACGTGAATTTTACTAGCAATTTCCCCAGGGAATCACAGATGATATGATAATTATTATTGGGAGAGGGGGGGAGATTCAACACTTTAAATTACAGTTACAAATCATATTTTTTACTTTTAATTTTCACCATATAGTACAAATACTTATAATTATTTTCACTCTACATACTATGCTATAAAGTGCCTTAGGGAACTGATTGGTTTATCAATTCAATTAGAAAGTTGGTTGTTTTGATTAATATCAACTATTATCTGTTATAATGAGTATCATAATGCCATCTAATTAAGACAAAGAAAGTGCTTTAAAATTTTCAAACCTATTGCCGGAATGGGTGAAAATAAAAGCAACAACAAAAAGCTGCCTGGGTCCATTCAATATAGAAAAAAAAATATTTCTTTTTATCAAGAATCACTAGATTCTAGAACTCAGTCAAAACTGATCTACATGATGATAATCCTGAGGCATTAAGAAAGGGTTTCAATCATGTCTGTTTGCTCTGTTTAAGAAGATAGTGAAATGGAGCTGGAGAGGGAACATGGTAGTGTTGGGTATGTATCATTGGACTCAAAGCAGTAAGAAAACGAAGAGCAACCTTGCTTTTCCATGACAGATGCCCTAAAACTAATACCACCAGGGATACCTCAGTGCTTCTTAAAGGTTTTTCCTGCCCAGGGTCCCAGAGGACATGGCAGTGGTGACTAGAGCAATAACACTATAGGATGGGGCGGGATGGCAGGGTCATCTGCCCACCTCTCACCACCAGAGCACTGCACCAGAATCACCAGAATCCTGAGCACTCTGAAAGTACCTCCAGATGCCTTATGCTATATATGCCCTTGGACAATCATTCAATAGTTATGTGCCTCTATTGTCCTTGCAATATGGAGCAAGTCTCAGGATTATAAGAGGAAACTGATGACCTATTTAGAGGTCTTTTGAAAAGTAAAATAAAAAATAAAAAACTATCTTAATCTGTTTGGCCTTCCATAACAAAAATTCCACAGATTGTGTGGTTTAAATGACAGATTTAATTTCTCACAATTTTAGAAGCTGGAAGTCCAAGATCAAGATGTCAGCAGATTCGATTCCTAGTAAGAGCTCTCTTCCTGGCTTGCATGCAGCTGCCTTCTTACCATGTCCTCACATGTGGAGAGAAAGAGAGAGCGCTGGTGTCTATCCCTCTTCTTTTTTGGGCACCAATCCTGTCCGATGAAGGCCCCATCCTTATGACCTCATTTAACCTTAATTCCCTCCTTTTTCCAAATAGGATCACATTGGAGATAACAACTTCAATATATGAATTAGGTGTGGGGGTGGGAGTGGGGGAATTCAGCCCATAACAAGAACTATACAAATGCAGACTTTTTTTAACTCATAGGATCAATTCAGGAAAAGCACCCAGCTCATAATGATTTTCTGTTTTTTTAGCCATAGCAAAGTCACATTCTTTCAAATTTCTTATCTGGGTGGGGGTTGGGAGGCACGGATTAGAACAGTAAGTTGAGGTTTATGGAAATTTACTTTTATGGAGTACAAAGTGTTCTGAATATGGACAAGGCAAATCTAAATGAGGGATATTACTGAGTAGTTATATAACTGAGACATTTCTTTGGGTTGTGATGAGTGTCCTGAATTGTCCCTGCAATTCTCAGTATATCTATGCTTCACTAACTTCTCTCTTTGCCTGTGGACATTAAGATGACGATTTTGTGATGTGCCCAGGCAAAGGAGGATATTTGGGTCAAAAATATTAGAATGTCCTGATTCTCTTAATCCATTTGCAAAGAACTGTTATCTATGAATGGGGTGTTTTAGAAAGCTTGGATCACTGGGCCTATGTACCTTTCTGCATTTTTTCTCTTTTTTTAAAGAGAGTGGAAAGACAGAGAGAAAAACATCAATGTGAGAGAGACACATCCATTGGTTGCCTTCCACTGGCACCCCAACCAGGGCTGGGGATCGAGACTGCAACCGAGGTACGTGCCATTGACTGGAATAGAACCTGATACCCTTCAATCCAAGGGTTTTATCCACTGAGCCAAGCCGGCTAGGGCCCTTTCTGCATTTTTTGATTAATTTGTTTCTGTGGATGAAGCTGATCTCATAAACAAACTTGCTTGCACATAGAGCTATGATACTATTAGTGGACCTGATCACAAATAAATTTTAAAAATTTAAGGTATTTTATTTCATTTTAAGTTAACTACATCTTTGGGGAAGTGATTTCAATGATAAAGTTATGTTGAATGACCAAGTTCCTAGACTGAGACTGTATTTTTGTTTGTCTGTGGTCTGTGTCAGTCCTGAAACCAAAATCATCAGGAGGTAACAACTGTTATGTGTACATGTATGTGTACATGTATACATATATGCACTTGTGTAGATACACGTGCATATATACATATATGTATATGTGTCCGTGTGTGTATTTTGTCACTCATAGTATAATCTAATCTAATATCTCTTTCTAATTCCCATGATCTATTGACAAAAACAGTTGGTGTTTGTTACATGAAGGAACAAATTTATTCCTTCAGGTGCAGATGCTGGCTTCCAAAATGCAAAACCTCACTGCTCCAGCTCACTGATTCAGCAAAATGAACTCTGAATTGGTCTGTTATTCACAATGAGGTAAAGTTACAAATAAGAATGGCTCATTAATGTATAGTAAAGATGGGAAGTGGTCTTTCAGAAAGTGGTTCTTCTCTTCACCTTTGAAGATGTCAGCTTTCTGGCAGCCAAATTTACCTGAAAAATGTTTCTGGGCATAGGATAAATTCAAGTCTATAATTTAACATGTTTTTGAAGTAGTGCAGTTGCTTAAGGAGAAAGTTTATTTCTCCTTTTTTTCCTTTATTCCTCTCACAAGGTTGCAAGGCTTCTAAACATTCTGACCCCACTTCTTGGCCTCATCCTAGATAAAACAAATATTACTTATCTTGTCATTTTTATGGGTTGGATGTCTTGTAGCAGCTCAAACAGAGCGACGCTTACACTACATTTTTTGTGCTCTTTTAGGTTGAATCATTTGTGGGCCAACAAACTTTAATGAATTAGATGTTTTAAACAATAAATCCATTTGCCTCATGTAGATACTACATGATCAGGTAAAGTGTGTGTGTGCGCTCGCACACAAGCATAAGACTATGAAAAACGACAACATATGAGAGGAAAATGAGAGGTTTGATCTACATGAATAAAGCAGAACTTTTTCTTGATGCCTTAGAAATGTCTAAAATCATATTCCATGAAATCTGTTAGCTCAGCTACTGCTTTTTCTTTAATGTAATGTCTTTAGGACATGAATCCATTATGATAATGATCTGATTGGTAAAGAGAGGTCATTGGATAGTTTTCTCCAAAGAGAGATAATTGCTAGAAAGACCGAGTGATTCAAGGTAGAAAAACTTTTCTTTTTTGCAAGTTTCCCTGTTTTGCCTTTTTATCTATAGTAAAAAAAAAAAAAAAAAAAACAAAAAAACTGTTCTCCCATGGTCAATAAATTCCCAAAAGAGTTTTCAAATTCAGATAATAGCAGATTTCTTTACAAGCACAATAATTGTCAAATACCCATTATGAATGTGCTTTCTAACTACATTTTTTGATGCATGCATATCATTTCAATGAATGAAAATGTGCATGCACTGAGGGACAAATGCATCAGGTCTTTATTTTGGAAGACAGCTCAGTGATTTCTATACATTTACAAGAAAATAAATTTGATGTGTTGATCTGTCCTTTCCTGGAAATTTTAGTAACATGTTTTTTCAAATTCTTTTTCTGAAGCATTACTAATACTATTGTTGTGAAAAAAAATTTACAACAATCACATAGTTACAGAACCCAAGACAAACAAACCAGCAAAGGTGCTGCTTCTTTGGGGGAATTATAGCACCAGAACTGAGATTGGATAGAGACTGCTTGGGATCCAGCTAACTCCCCCTGTAATAACTGCAGCAATGGCATAGGGGTGGTAGCTGTGGGAGTGTGAGCCAGTATATCAGGGCAGCTACTAAGAGGAGCCCATTTGGGGGACAAACCAGAAGTCAGCAAATAGAGGCCATCACACAGTCAAACTTGTGTTTTTGCCAATGCTCTGTAATTTGTAATAACAAGGGCAGCTTCCATGGAAAAGCAGGATGCTGAGTACTTTGTGTTAAAATATCAAAGAAAAAATTAAGTTACTTGAATAATCTACTCTTACCAATATTATAAAATTGACCAAGTTCATTTAACTCTTATTCAATGCACATGTATCCCTTTAAAGATTTAGGGCTTATTTCTGAATATTTCCAATTTCTTTTTTATTTCATTAACAGAAATTTTTCACTAAAAGATAATGACTCTTTGATTAAAGGTATCAAGTATCACAGAAAGATTTTTTTATTATTATTCTTTAAATGACAGCAATGGGATTCTGAAGGGTTCTTTAGTAAAAGGTATTTAAGTATGTCATCTAAAAAAACCTAGGGAAGTAGAACTACAGGGATGTTTCAGCCAAGAATGGTTGTTGATGGGCAGGTTGGTAAGGAGTTCAGATTTTGAAACTAAGACAAGATAAAGAAGAACTAAAACCTATCCTTCTCAGACTCTTCCCAAAAATTCAAGAGGAAGGCACATTTTCTATCTCTTTCTATGAAGCCAGCATTACCCTAATCCCAAAACCAGATAAAGACACTACAAAGAAAGAGAATTAAAGGCCAATATCCCTGATGAACATAGATGTTGAAATCCTCAACAAAATCCTAGTAAATCGGATCCAGCATTACATTAGAAAGATCATACACCAGGACCAAGTGGGATTTATTCCAGGGATTCAAGGCTGGCACAATATCTGCAAATCAATAAACTTGATACAACACATAAACAAATTGAGAGACAAAAATAATATAGTCATATCAGTTAATGCAGAAAGGCATTTGACAAAGTCCAACACCCTTTTCTGATAAAAAACACTTAGCAAAGTGGGAATACCAGTAGAGGGATCATACCTAAACATAATGAAAGCCTTATATGACAAACCTAGAGCCAACACCATACTCAATGGGCAAAAACTAAAACCATTTCCCCTAAGAACAGGAATGAGACAGGGATGCCTCTCTTGTTCTACATAGTACTGGAAGTGCTAGCCATAGCAATCAGACAAGAAGAAATAAAGGGTATACAAATAGGAAATGAAGAAGTAAAATTGTGATTATTCACAAATGACATGATATTGAACTTAGAAAACCCTAAAGAGTCCATCAGAAACCTACCTGACTTAATAAATAAATTAGGCAATGTAGCAGAAAACAAAATTAACATCCAGACATTTATGGTTTTTTTATACACTAATAATGATCTCACAGAAAGAGAAACTTTAAAAAAAATCCTATTTACCATTGCAACACAAAAATTAAGGTGCCTAGGAATAAATTTGACCAAGGAGGTAAAAAAGCTGTACTCAGAAAGTTACAGGACGCTGAAAAAAGAGATAGAGGAAGACATAAACAAATGGAAGAATATACCATGTTTAGGAGTTGGTAGAATCAACATCATTAAAATGTCCATACTACCCAAATAAATCTATAGATTCAATGCAATCCCCATTAAGATACTAATGCATACTTCAAAGATCTAGAACAAACTCTCCAAAAATTCATCTGGGATAAAAAAAGAACCCCGAATAGCTGCAGCAATCTTGAGAAAGAAGAACAAAGTTGGAGGGATCACAATACCAGATATCAAGCTATATTAAAAAGCCAATGTACTCAAAACTGCCTGATACTGGCACAAGAATAGACATATAGACCAATGGAACAGAACAGAGAGCCCAGAAATCAACCCAAACCACTATGCTCAATTAATATTTGACAAAGGAGGCAAGAGCATACAATGGAATCATGACAGTCTCTTCAATAAATGGTGTTGGGGGGAGAAAACCAAGATGGCAGCATAGGTAAACACCTGAAATTGCTGCCTCGCACAACTACTTCCAAAATACAGCTAAAACACAAAACGGACATCATCCAGAACCACAGGAAGGCTGGCTGAGTGGAAATTCTACCACTATAAGGAAAAAGAACAGCACACTGAGACTCAGAGGAGGTGCAAAAGTAAAGTGCAGAGGTATGGAGGCGCACGTGGAAAGAGCTGGCAACAGAGGAAGCAGTTGTCTTTTTCAATCAGGAGGGAGACACAAGCTCCCAATGGCTCTGAGCTCCAGTTCCAGGTGAGTCTCTGGGAACCCAGACTCATACAGGGAGAAACTGGACTGTTTGGCAGTGGGCGGAACTCAAGGGTGGCTTTCACTCAGAGGTGCTTGCAGTGATTACCAAGGGACAGTGAGCCCTGGGACCTCTTAGGGCAGGACTGAGGATCACCCATAGCTGTTTGCTCCACCCTCTTGATTCCCTGAGACCCCGCCCCCACCCAAGCTGTGCACAGAGGCTTTTGCATATAAATGACCTGGCCCTTTGCAATCTAAAATTAGCTAACAAACTGCAGCTGGGTCAGAGAGACCCAGAACATCCAAAAGAAGACCCAAGGCCCCACAGCAGCTTGCATTGCTTCACAGCTGGGCCACATCTGGGTACCTCCAAACCCCAAACAAAGAAGAGGAATCTGCAGATCTCTCCGTGCGCTCCTGCTGGGTAGCCTCAGGCAGAGGCTAAATTAGCACCTCCTTAGAAATCCAAGAGCAAGGGTACCCAGTGGTCAGAGTGGGACCATCCAGATTACAACTCCTCAGATCCATGAAGGACACACTCAGGGGGCAGACTCAGTGAGCACCAAAGCCCCACTGAAGCAAGTCTTGCCCCATAAAGGTGTCTCCCGCACAGAAGTTCTCCCACCATAGACACAGCTGATTCTCACAGCCAACTGGCCTGGAAGTCAATTCCTCCCAGTGATACCAACTACAATCAAGGCTTAACTACAATAAAACTGTGCATGCAACCCACAAAGGGGTGCACCAAAGAGTGTCCACCTCAGGTAATTGGGGAGGCTAAGCCACTGGGCCCTATAAGACACCTAGCACAGAAAGCCACTCGCTCAACACAGGGAAGCAGCCAAAATTCGGAGACAAAGAAACAGGTCACAAATGACAGAAATGGAGGAAAGAAAACTACTGGATATAGACTTCACAACCACTGTTATAAGGTTTTTCAAGAATTTTCTAGAAACTGCCGATAAATTTAGTAAGACCCTCAATAAGTCTAGTGAGACCCTCAAGGATATGAAAAAGGACCAACTAGAAATTAAGCATACACTGACTGAAATAAAGGATATTATACAGAGATCCAACAGCACACTAGAGGATTGCAAGAATCAAGTCAAAGATTTGAAGTACGAAGAAGTAAAAAACACCCAACTGGAAGAGCAAAAAGCAAAAAGAATCCAAAAATATGAAGATAGTGTAAGGAGCCTCTGGGACAACTTCAAGCATACCAACATCCAAATTATGGGGGTGCCAGAAGAAGAGAGAGAGCAAGATATTGAAAACCTATTTGAAGAAATAATGACAGAAAACTTCCCCTACCTGGTGAAAGAAATAGACTTACAAGTCCAGGAAACATAGAGAACCCCAAACAAAAGGAATCTAAAGAGGACCACACCAAGACACATCATAATTAAAATGCCAAGAGCAAAAGACAAAGAGAGAATCTTAAAAGCAGCAAGAGAAAGACAGTCAGTTACCTACAAGGGAGTACCCATACTACTGTCAGCTGATTTCTCAACAGAAACTATGCAGGCCAGAAAGGAGTGGCAAGAAATATTCAAAGTGATGAATAGCAAGAACTTACAACCAAAATTACTTTACTCAGCAAAGCTATCATTCAGAATTGAAGGTCAGATAAAGAGCTTCACAGATAAGAAAAAGCTAGAGTTCATCACCACCAAACCAGTATTATATGAAATGCTGAAAGGTATTCTTTAAGAAGAGGATGGAACTTCCATTTGACCCAGTAATCCCACTTCTAGAAATATATCCCAAGAAATTAGAAACACCAGTCAGAAAGGATATATGCACCCCTATGTTCATAGCAGCACAGTTTACAATAGCTAAGATTTGGAAACAGCCTAAATGCCCATCAGTAGATGAGTGGATTAGAAAACTATGGCACATATACACAATGGAATACTATGCTGCAGTAAAAAATAAGGAATTCTTACCATTTGCAACAGCAGGGATGGAACTGGAGAGCATTATGCTAAGCAAAATAAGTCAGTCAGAGAAAGATAAATATCACATGATCTCACTCATTTGTGGAATATAATGAACAACATAAACTGGTAAACAAAAGTAGAACTAGAGTCATAAAAGCATCGGATAGACTGTCCAACCTATGAGGAGATAATAGATAAACCAAAGGACTTGTATGCATGCATATGAGCATAACCAATGGACACAGACAGTAGGAGGTGAGGGCATGTGCTGGGGGTTGGGGACAGCCGGGGAAAGGTCAATGGAGGAAAAGGAGACTTATGTAATTCATTAAACAATAAAGAATTTAAATTTTTTTAAAAAAAGAAAGAATCTAGGATGGAATATATAAATCTTCAGTAAACTATACAACCTAAGGCTAAGGAAAGGGTTTTTATGAATCATTTGATCAAATGTGCCTACTATGAACCAGACAAAAATCCCTGTCATCATGAAGTCTACATCCTTGTGTAGCTTACATCCAGTGAAACTTATAATCTAGTAAATTTTGCCATCACTTTAAAGGGCTTAGAGTAATTGGAGAAATTCATCCCAGATTGAATTCTAATTTATTGTGACCAAGCTCACAATAAGTGAACTCACCAAGTGTTACCCAAAGAATAAACTCCAAATTAGTGAACATATTTCAGGAGAAATAAATCACAAAGATGATAGATGATAGATAGATAGATAGATAGATAGATAGATAGATAGATAGATAGATAACATATAGAATAAAAGTTGAAGTATTTAATCAGCTTTCTTGATTTTTATTGGAAAATAAGGAAACTTTTGACCTTCAGGTCATCTTAAAATTTCTTGTCTGTTGTGTTAGTTTTCTATTGCTGTGTAACAAATTAGTATGAACTAAGTGGCTTAAAATACCAAAAATTTGTTATCTCACAATTTTGGTCGATCAGGAATCTGGTCGCACCAGGATGAAATTAAGTTGTTAGTGGGGGTCCTGACCTCATCGTCCTCTTCCAAGTTCACTGGCTGTTGGCAGAATTCCTTGCCCTGCAGTTGGTAAGACTGAGGTCTCTAATTCATTGCTGAGTGTTGGCTGGATGTTGCTCTTATCTCCTAGATGCCTCCCACTCATAGGCCCTGTCATATCATGGCTGTTTATATCAGAGAGCCTCCATCCTTAGGGACCCAACTGATTAAAACTCAACTGATCTACAAAACCCCTTCACTTTTGACATATAGTGTCATATAATGTAATTGAATCACCAGAGTGACATCCGATCATGGACACAGGTTCGGTAATTACTCAAGGAGAAGGGATCCTACAAGGTGTATCCACCAGTGAAATCTCAGGGGCCATCTTAGATTTCTGCCTACCACATCATCATTCCATCATCTGCTCTTCAGTGATTACCTCTAGGGCCATATGAGCTCTCTTCCACTTACTCAGTGGCAGGAGCCAGATGCCTAGAGTAGAGTAAGATAAAAGTAGTACCAGTTCATGCTTAAAATAGTGCCTTGGGCATTCAGCTTGACTCATAACAGTGCCTGCCACTTGGCCTCAGTGTCCTTCCTTGTAAAATGGGCAGACTTCTTTCACAGAGTTGTTATAAGGATGAAAGGAGGATGCACCCAAAGTGTTTAATGGTACCTGACATATAGCTCCATGTGGGCAAAAACCACACCCTTCTTTTTATTTCTTTCATGCTTAGTTTTTTCTGTTGCATAGCTGGTCTTCAATAAATATTTGTTAATAATTAAATAATAAACACAAAATGGTAGCTATCATTTTTCTTAGATGTTTTATAGACATTTATCAAAACATGATATATGTATTTTATTATATAACTTACCAAATATAAATAGCAAGACAACAATTCTTCCATGTAAATTTCTAGAAAAAAAATTACTTCTTCCTGTCTTCTTGGTTCTGGTATAGAAAGTTGTATATCATTCCTGTTAGATCTGATTAGTAAAAGAAAAAGCTGGGAAAGTGACAATGAGAAGTAATATAAACGGCAAAGTAGGAGTGCTGATTTTTGCAATGAATTACTAGAAAAAAAATAAAGGAAGAGTATGGAAAAAAGACCCTGGCCTCAGGCATCTCTCCTTATCCTCTGTCAAGAGAAAGGTAACTGAGAAGTGTGCAGAAGGGTAAGTGGTTCATGTTTCAGTGTGAGATTTTATGAGCAGCCAAGATGCTTGATATCCCCAAAGCCTCATTAGGATCCTAAAAGACACTCAGAGGCAAGATGCATAAAATCAAGAAGGCACAAAAGTGTGCCATGTTAACTTCAACAAAGCTAAACTATTCGCTGAGCAGCAATTCATTAACAATTCAGTGAACAGAGTTGTTGAAAAGTTTCTAAGTGAGCAAAAGATGGCAAATGAAATAAACAGCACACACCATATATTACAAACTATCATTGCTTTGGGATTTATTTACTGTTGGAAAGTTCTGGTCACCAATTGTAAGCTGTGTATGTGTGGTGGGAGTGGGGGTTCTCCACAGTAACAAGCAATGCTCCAATCCAACTGGGTGTCCTACAACTCAATCTATTATGACCCTGTTTACCTGGAGATAGTATCAGAGTCCACAGGTTAAGGGCTCAGTCCCATAAGATTGCCCCTCACTTGAGATGCTAATCACAAATTCAGGTTATTACATATGCTTCTGACTAACTGGCTATGAGTCAGAGGTTCCCTGCACTCCCTTCCTGGGTTCTATTAACTTGCTAAAGTGGCTCACGGAACTCTGAGACACATTTTACTTACTAGACTATTGGTTTATTATGAGAAGATATAACTCAGGAAGAGCCAGGTAGAAGAGATGCCTAGCCCAAGGCATGGAAAAGAGCACGGAGCTTCCATACCCTCTCTAAGCAAGCCATTCTTACCAAATCTCCACGTGGTCGCCGACCCAGAAGTTCTCTGAAACCTCTCCTTTTCTGTTTTTATGGAGGTTTCATTTCACAGACATGATTGGTTAAAGCATTGGCCTTTGATAACTGAACTCAATTTCTAGTCCCCTTTCCTTCCCAGGAGGACAGGGACTTTTAGTCCCAACCCTTCTAATCACATGGTTGGCTCCCCTGGCAATCAGCCCTCACCCTTAGGTTACCGAGGTACTTTCCAAAAGTCACCTCATTAACATTAAAAAATACACCTTTATCTCTCTCATCTCTCTTTAGTTCTCACTTAGGAAATTCCAGTGATTTTTAGAAGCTAGGAACA
Source organism: Myotis daubentonii (assembly GCF_963259705.1). NCBI lineage: Eukaryota > Metazoa > Chordata > Mammalia > Chiroptera > Vespertilionidae > Myotis > Myotis daubentonii. Next base: position 133,157,251 of record NC_081842.1, read on the forward strand.
GGATGAAGACTAAAGATAGATCTTTTTATAGATCACAATATCACAGTTGGTATTTTTTATTTACTGGAGACCTGATGCACAAAATTCATGGATGGGTAGGGTCCCTAGGCCTGGCCAGCAATCAAGGCCAATCTGTGGGGTGACTGGTGGGGCAATCAGGGGGTCCCCACTGGCACCCACTTTGGCTAGCCTGGGGCCTGCAGGCTGGAAGCAGCTCCTGCATTGAGTGTCTGCCCCCTGGTGGTCAGTGCATGTCATAACAATAGGTTGTTCCACCATTCGGTCAATTTGCATATTAGCCTTTTATTATATAGGATAGTAATGAAATTCATAGAGTTTTAACAGTCACCTTTGACTTTAGTTCCTGAACCATATATTTTTCTTAAGATCTTAAGGATTTTAGCATTTGCAAGGAGTACTGTGTATGTGTCAGTATGTATACATATGTCTATGTAGATGTACTTGAGTACATATGTGTATACAAATGCAATAGTAATATACTCAAACCTAAGGTTGCATAAATGCTCTCCTTTGAATGACAAAACCTGCAGCGGCATCTGTATCATATGGTTCTCATAGAGTGCAGCATTTATAGCACTGCCTAAGTGCTGAGCACAACATGAACACTTAACAGATACTAAAAATGTTTTTTAACTTTAAGAGAGAAGAAGTTTAAAAATCCAGTCCATTTTAAAGTATTTAAAGTAGCATAAAAAATCAAAGGGATGGAGGTACTGTTTGGTTAATTAGAGCATCTTCTAGTAAAAACTTGGCTATGGTTGACTGGCCGCTAAGTGGCAAAATGGCAGCTTTAACAGAGCAATCCTGAACATAAAAATTCAGGAGACAAAGGAAGCTACTTGGAAATATTTCCCTCTAAAGTAATTAAAAATTATGCAGCATCTTCTAGTTTTTATTATTCTACCTAAAGAATAGAAGGTGGAAAGGGTAATCACTGGAATTTATTTGAGTGATTGAGAAAAGATTTCCTTAATAGTTTACAAGTGAAAAAAGGTGCATGATATTGGTAAAAACTAAAAGGAAGAAGGGATTGAAGGAAGGAAGGAAGGAAGGAAGGAAGGAAGGAAGGAAGGAAGGAAGGAAGGAAGGAAGGAAGGAAGGGAGGGAGGACATAAGAGAGTAGGGGAGGGAGAGGAGGGATGGAAGCAAATAAACAAAAAAGAAAGAAAATAAACACTGTATCTGTGAATTAACTCCAGACCAGAGCATATGCTTTCTGCATCTTAGGTACTCTTAATACATTCATGAAACCTCCAGAGATAATTCCATAGTTGAATGAGCCATCACAGTCAAAAGAACTTCTCTAGCATCCTTGTCCAAAGGCCAAAATCCTTTAAGGAGACTTAATGATATGAGCTCAGGGTAAAAGAACAAGAATGTTTCTTTATTTGTACATATATTCCTAAATCTGAAAAAAGCCCTTCTTCTCTAGAATATAATCTTTCAAGGTGAGGGAACAAAAGAAAGCAGAAGAAAGAAAAAATATTAATGTCTCAGCAGCTGGGCTGTGCATCTGAGAAAGACAAGAGAAAGCAGGAGACTCAGTACATCATGTCTATCTCAATTCAAAACCAGAATTCTGATGTCATATGGGGAGAACCTGCTGAAATGCATCGAGCTCATGCTTCAGCGATTTCGCATCATGCTTGTTTGGACACTATCCCTTTTATAAGTCTTGGTCTTTCATTTGCCAAGCACTCACCAGGGAGAAACTAGGTAGCTCATAATGCTTGCAGAATTTGCATAAAATACCTAAATAATTATATAATGAGGCCCTGGGTCTTGCCAGCAGTGGGAGTAAAATTTCTCAACAAGCCCTCCCTTAGTGGCCTCGATACCCTGTAGCAAAGACTTTCAGTAACCAAAGGGACTCACAAGGAGAAAGCCAAGTTCTCAACCTATAGAGAGGTGTGCTAGACCAGGGATGGTGGAGGGAAAGAAAGGTGGCAGTATTTAACCACTGCAGTTCTAGCAAACTCAACCCTTCTCTCCCCACCACCACCACCTCTTGCTCAACACAGTGCTTCCAAGGAGATGGGATAAAGGGTGGACCCGTCCTGTTCTCCAGGTCATCTGGATTGCCAAATAGCTGTCAGCTCACATCTCTGCATGGGGCTTCTGAATTGCCCAAAATAAAGCCAGGCTGCTGGTTAACCAGGGCCTTTGATCCTTGGAGTTTCCACTATCAGTTCTTTCTCGCCCTCTTTTTCTGTCTTTCTCCAAACTTTGAAGATAATAAATCTTAAACATTTATAAGTAATTAGAAGGTGTGGCTGCCAAGGAAAAGTGAGTATTTCTGTTTTAAATGGGAAGAGTAGGTACTTAGCTCCTCACACATCTCTAATTATATCACATGTGCTTATTTGGTCTCTGATAAAGTGATCTGGCCCTGGTAGGAAAACCACACCTCGGAACTAATGAGCCCCTCCTGTAACAATAATAGCCATTAAGAGATGAGAAGCTGGGTGTCATCATGAGTCAACTATTTATCATTTACTGACAACTTCATCCTTCAACTTGCTTTTCAGCTTCAATTCATTAGCAACTGGGAGGAGGGGACTATATATTCTCCTACAGAACAAAATAGGTTATTTAAGAATATACTATATGCAGACCTCTTTTGTAAACTATGCATTTAAACAACTTGACTGAAAAGAAAAGCACCATCTATCACTATGTTCACTTTTAGTATTTTTCATAGTGCCTGTGCAGGGATGTGTGTGTGTGTGTGTGTGTGTGTGTGTGTGTGTGTGTAATAAAGGACACATACGATCCTAAATGTAAGTGATTCTTCATTTTCCATTGTTTATAGACAAAGGGTCAGAAAGGCCAAAAGAAGGGAATAATTAAATAAACAAATCACCAGGATAAACTCCCTCACCCATAAGAACTATCCAAAACCTATGCTCAAGGATAAGTATAAAAATATAAATATAAAATGGGGCTTGGCATATTCAGTCATTCTCCCACTTAACTAATCCATCTCTCAGAATAAGGAATAACAGATGATGGAAGTCAAAAACAAGCAAAAGAAAACGTTGGGAAGATACACACAAGTATTTCAACCTGTAGGATTTGGACAAGGTCTATGTGGTAAAACTCGCCTCTCCTATTTCTGCCTCAGATGCAGAAAGGGCATTTAAGGTTGTTAAACCAAATTCCTTAATGGCACAAGGAGTAAACTGAGGTACGGAGAGAGGCCGTTTGGGCGGCCCAAGGTCACACATTCAGTTGAGGATAGATTCAGGTCCTTCGTCCACGTTCCGTGCTGGCTGTCCTTGTCCTTCTTTGGACCTCCCCATGTTCTGCAGCCGCTCAGCGGGAGGCCCCAGCCTGCTGACGGCAATCAGTAGCCTCTGGGCCTATAGAAGCTAGGTTGTTAAATAAAGGCACTTGGAGTCTTTCATAGTGATTCCCATTTTGATTTTGTAAAAGAAAAAAAAAATATATATATATACATATACACACATACATATACATATACATATACATATACATATACATATACATATACATATACATATACATATACATATACATATACATATACATATACATATACATATACATATACATATACATATACATATACATATACATATACATATACATATACATATACATATACATATACATATACATATACATATACATACATATACATGTATGTATAGATATACAATTTGGAGACATTTATCAAAGTAGCAAAGTGTGCTTCTTCCTCTTCTCAAATATGCGACCACCTGGTGACTCACCTATTCTTGGAACTTTGCTTTCTTCTGACTTGTAATTGTCCCATTGGCCTTACAATTTTAAAATAGGTGCGTGTATGTTTGCGTGTGCTTGTGTGTGCATATATACATATATGTATGTATATATACACAAATATGTATGGTATACACACATACATATGTGTCTGTATAAATATTGTTTTCCTGCTCAAACTACTCAATTCAGGAGGGCACATGAAAACACAACTATTCCTTATCTCGCCTTTGTGAGTATTGCCATTAAACTGATTATGTAAGAGGTGTTTATTTCATGAGCTGCTGCTACAGCTTCTCAGTTTTTGCCTGAATGGAAAATAAGGCTACATAATAACTTTCTTTTGGGGGAAGGCCTGTTTGTTTTGTTTTGTTTGGGGTTTTTTGTAGGAGTTCAAAGTAGACAGTCCCTGGCACCATCTGAAGCAGAGATATCCAAGGACGCTGTTGTGAAAACTGACTTTACTATTTGGTTTCTTCATTCTCACCTCATGACTGGTTCGCATACTTTCACCTGAGATACTTGGGAGCCTGAGCAGTCACAGAATTTAATTACTCCCTTGGAATTAGAGGAATAGTCACAAAAAAACTTTGGGAGCAAATAAGCCATATAGTAATAAATGCCACTAGATTAAAATCGTGTGCTTCCTAAATATCAGCCATTGTATTAAATGTTTTGCATGTATTAACTCATCTAATCCGTACGACAGCCGTATGAAACAGGTACTATTATTACACCTACTTATCAGATGAGGAAACTGAGGCACAGAGAAATTAGACAAGAAGGTTACATGACTGGTAACCTAGACCTAGGATTAGAGCCTGTGCTCCATACCCTTCCACACAGCTCCTGAGCAAAAGGCAGGCTGGTTTCAAGACATCAGGAAACATCAAGTTGACATCCTAGAAACAGAAAGTTCCCAGAAGCCCAGGGGCATCTTCTTTTGAACACTTGCATCTACTCACACCCTAATCTAAATTAGGTTTGAGAAATCCAGGTAAGATCATGCCTACAGGGATGGAGTTCTTGCAGGGCAATGTATGTAAGAAGTGGGGTGGCCTTTTTCTGGTACAAATTTGTTCTGAACTATAGCAGAAATCTCTTCCTCTCAGCTCTCAGGTCCATTGGCCCAAGGATTCTCTAATAAATTTTTATTATGGCTGAGTTTTTATCAACTCTTAGGAAGTGACTTTGGATAAGGAAAATAGATGTACCAGAGAAGACAGGAGTCTATGATGCTCATAAACACAGGGACATCCACGGAAAAAGTAAAAAGCTTAGAAGATCCAGCCAGGTCTACTTATCTCTGTTCAAGTCAACAGACCTCTTCCAGGTGAAGAAAGAGACAGGTGAATAACTCAGTACAAGACAGGCAGTGACAAATGTGGTTAACCGGGAACATGGTGCTAGGGATATAAGAAGATAGTTCATGAAGAAATCACGGCTCCTCCTTCCCACCCACGCCTTCCACTCCTACTCCTGAGGAAGGAGGTGTTTGGTACGTGGTATTTTTCACCAGGCACACAATGGAGTTAGGTAATTTCGGAAAGAAGACATGATTTAAATAAGGAGAGGCTTGATTAAGCTAACAATGCGCATTCTTGGGTGGGGAGAAAATAAAACTTGTAACAGTGAAAAATATCAGTTCATCAAAAGGTAATGTGTCTGTTTTCAAGCTATGTCCACCTCTATCTTATTTAAAAACATGGGTTAGCATTTCACATAGGTCTGTTTCAAAATTTCCCAACTTCTTTTTCAAAGAAGCTTGTCAATTTATATACCACTCACTAACTTCATTAATTTAGAAAATAAATGCATTGACTAAAGAATGGATGGAAAAAGAGAGAGAAAATATAAATCTTTTCAAATAGATCTTTTAAAGGAATAATTAGAGTATAAAGAATCTCCTTATTGAATTATAAAAACATTTTTATAAACAATTCTTATCAACAATAGAACTACTGCAAAATATAATTAACCAACATAATATACCTTTGTATAATTTAAGGTTTTATGGACTTTTAAGATTTTTCAAAAAGAAACAACAATTCAAACTTTAAAACTTAAAATTCTTTTTTTTTCAGCCTCTGAACATGAAATTCATGGATTAGATGCCATTATCTGTAGTTAAATGCAAATAGGAACCAGAAGGTCAAATGTTTGCCGACATACTTAAGTATTTCATTTATTTTATTTATAGGACTATTTTAGCTTTTATTTTATACCTGTAGATTTTTGAATGTTTTCGCAATCTACATCTAAGAATGCAGGGGGGATGCTGAGGTAATTTTAGGATTCTTTAGGCTTTATGTAACAAATGTTTCCATTTGATTCCAACAGCACCTTGAGGCATTTTCCAGCTTGGCTCTGAGAATTTGTTCAATCTGATAAGGAGTATCTTATCTCTTCCCATGCTTTTTTCTCCACCAAAGATATTTGGCCCACCAGAAAGAAACTGAATTGAAAAGTGCAAATTTTAATGACTAGCTCAATAAAGTCAGGATGACTTGATCTTTAGACTTGGTAAAGTTGATGTATAATTTAGGCAATATACAACTTACTGAATTATAAAAACAGAATTCCCAGTATCCTTACTGAAATTTTTCCTTAGGTTTGCACACATATATAATATGTGTGTGTATATAATGTATGTGTAAATGTAAATCTGATAGATATGAAGAAATAAAATATTCTATTAACTCTGAAGTAAGTCTAAATAATAGATGTCCATTTTTCAAATGAATGTTTTTATTTCCATTTTGCAAACAGAGCATGTTCCATATTTACCTATAACAGCCCCATTCAGAGAGACTGTGTTACAATAAAACATCAGAAAACAACCCTTCCGGGCCCAACCTTGGCCCACATCTCTAGGTCCTGTTGGAGTTAACACCCTTACAAACTTGTTGGAGGCAAGGGAATAGAGATGATTATTCAAAAGTAGATGAATAATTCATTCTGCTTGTAGAAGTGAGAACTGACTTTATATACAATCATAGATAGAAGAAAAAAAAAGGAGGGAGGAAGGGAGGGAGGAAGGGATATAAACATAGAACTTTACAAATGGAAAATGATATAAATAATTCTATATATTTTATCTTTTTATCTGTTTATTGCCACAAAAATAACAATTACTTACTCTGAGAACTCTACTTCTGAAATATTAGTTGTCTTTTATTAAATAACTAGAGGCCTGATGCACGAAATTCTTGCAAGGGGCTTGGCCCTCGCAGCCCCGGCTTCGTCCAGAAGGTCGTCTGGTCTAATTAGCATATTCTACTTTGATTATTATAGATTATCATTATCTAATTCCAGGGAGGAATTAGAGGCTAGCAACCTTTAAGGTTCCTCCCAGTTTTACTCCCATAGTTATCAAGCTCAGTAAAGAGTAGCCATTGCTCCCACTGGTTCAAAACTAAAACTGTAGCCCCGTCTAGAAAAACATTCTATGTTTGCCTTCAAGTCAATACACACCTGAACAAGAGGACCTATCACATTGTAGGAGGTACAAAATGTTCAAAACCAGCAACCTTATTGGATTTTATTATGCCAAAGTATTTGTCCTGAAATTAAAAACTTGAGCACTTTCTGATATTAGGGGTCCTCAGACTAAATCCTGGAACTCTGTATTTCTACATCTAAGCATCCTGGTGTTAGCTTTCAGGTGAGGTTCATAAAATGCAGTCAAGACCCTCAGGAAAACCAGACAAGTATGATTACCAAATTTTTCTATCCTCAAACACTGTGTTTTGTTGAAAACAAGCCCAGCTTTCTCGTACCAGCTTTCTTCATCTCTTCTGCATTTTCTTTTGAAAGCCAGATTCCTTTCAGTCTTCTTGGCACTCACACTGACAAAACTGAGAGAATTGTCAGAGGACAGAGTTCTGAAGCTCACCCTATGGAGTCCTGCCGGCTGGTGGAAATGAGCCCCGGAAGTTGCTCACTGCACAATGCGGCTCAGGCCACTTTATATGCTGTGGTCTCAGGCTCCTTGAGTCAAGGCCCGATTTCTCCAAAATCAGTTTCAAACCTTTATACTTTTGAAATTCTTTTGGTGCCCTCTGGACATTGCTATTTCTAGCATTTTTAAAGTCTAGAACACAAAATCCCCCATTTAAAAATTAAGATGTATTTTCCCCTCATCAGTTTTGTATGCTTCTCAAACATATTAGTTTTCTTACTGTGACTGCTATAATGATATTGATGGGGAATAGAAAAAAATTGCAGAGGAAACAAATTCTGGTAAATTGATAGGATGATAACAAGTAAATAATAATTACACAACAGTGTAGTGTGGGCTAATAAAACTTCTTGTGCTTCCTGAGCCTACAATTAGCACTAACATTTTTAATACTAGCCAAATTAATTTCATAGCTGACATTTCAGGAACGAAGTATTAGTAACTTGCAGTCTTGTGGTTTCTAATCCCAGCACCACCTACTGATGCCATAGAATGTTTAGAAGCACTAATAACATTGAACTAGAACTTCGGAACTCTTTTTTATAAAACTGTCCCATGATTGTTTTTTTTTTACATTCTCTTCAAGCTCGAACAATTATTTGCTTCTTAGCGTCCTCTGAAGTATAATGAACAAATAGTTGATAAGTAAATAAATAAAAAGTGTTAAACACCCCCCCCCCAAAAAAATTGGACAGCTGATTGCACAAAATGGACAATTGCAAGGTGGTAGAAGGAGACACTCAACATTTCCACTTTTCCAAATCTTAATTTCCTTGAGCAGAGCAGATTTCTAAAAGTTGTCTCTAAGAAAATGCAGAGGTCCTGGGGCAGGAAAGGCGTCCCCTAAAGATTGGAATGGTGAAGCCCTCCAGCGACCTGGCCCGGTGGTTCGCACAGGAAACTTGCCACACTGTGGCCTCTTTAGAGCAGGAGAGAGCAAGCATTGTTGTTGCTGTTGTTTAAAGAACAAGCACTGGACGAGAAAAGGAGCCCCGCTGTGATCATCCTGGGTTTCATGGAGGTGGGTAGTAGTGGTGGGTCTGGCAGGAAGAAAAAGTACTTTGTGAAAATTAGAACAGCTTTTCCTGATATTCCTGATATTTGGCTGTGTTTCCTACTTGATCAGAATGGAGAGAGATGCTGAAAATATATAGAACAGAAATTTCCAAATGTATCCCAGGATGAAGTCATTGGCTTAATTTCCCAGCCTCATCATACCTGGAGGAGGATGGGAACAGGTATCATAGTGAAGCTGATGAACAATGGGAAGGAATGAAAAAAACAAACCGGTAAAACTCAGAGGCCCAGTGAGAGAGTCTGCCTGGAGATGGACTATCTGGAGGGTAGAGCCGGTGCTGACCTTTTCTCCTATTCATTTCCTTCTTCTCCAATGTCAGTATTATTGCATTAGGACCCGCAGGTGCAGAAGAAAGAGCCCAGGCTTGTAAGCTAAGATTCAGCTCCAAGACCGGCCCTGACTTGCTGTTTGATTTTCAGAAAGTGACATATTCAGCCTCAGTTTCCCAACTAATAAATAATACTGGGTAGTTGGTTCACTTCAGTGTTTGTTTCTTTCATTGCTGTACATTCTGTTCTCCTTTCACTTTGCTGGGAGAGGTAGAACAGGATTGTTCTGAAGTCAGCTGGTATCTTGTGTATGGGAGATAAGGAAAATTGCCCATAAGGATGCAATTCCTTTTCAAAAACCATAGGACTGCAACTATTCCAGCTTGTATGGTTAAGTTATTGAAATGCTTTTTAATAACATTGTCACACAAATGGGAACATTGAAATACATCTGATTAAAGGTTTGTGTACTAATGGCAGATTTTATTTGTATTTCATCAGTGTATTTGTTTTCTATTTATCTGAAACAAGGAAAAACAATCATGTATTGCTGATTGGGAGTTTTGTCATCTGACATAAAAATCAAGGTCTGAATATGCTACATCCTTTTGTTAACGTTGAAAAATTTTAAAGAATTACACTCTGGAAAACACAGGACAACTAAAGGAGTGTCTTGGAAGCAAATAGCTACAACCTCAGGTGCCCCATAGGACCAAGACCTAGGTATCTTTTTAGCATAATATATATAATAAATTATTATATTTTTCAAAAGAATATAAAAGTGTTTGTTGTTTGTTTGTTTGTTTTTTAGGAAACTTTTCTTCACAGCGCTGAGGAGAATCAGGCAAGTGTTATGCTCTGCTTCACATTTTAAAGTGGAAAATAAAGTGCAGGTAGAAATAAAGGCAGGAGCACATCTCAGGTCTCCGAATTCCTCCCCCAGGATGCTTTGTGCTAATTTTTGGACTGTCCATCTAATTCTCTGGGGGTCTTGGCAATCTATTGGTTGAACAAAAATGGCTTCTCTATAGAAAGTTGCTTATTTAGAATCATAGACTATTATATTTAAGAAAGTCTCATTGTAGGAGAATACTGTTCACCACAGAGGAAGAAACAAAAAGCAAAGAAAACTAGTAAAAGACTTTCTCAATGTCAGAGAGTCTATGAGCAATAGCGCCAAGTCAGAGCCTACATCTTCTTATTCCAAGCCTTCATCTTAGAACATTGTCCTTCGGCATGCCATGTTTTGTACTGGAAGAGTAGATGCATTTCCCAAAGAGCCTAATTTTCCTCCATGGAGAATCCAACAGGAAAAATAAAATTTGGAAGTGGTTAATAGTTAAATTGGCTCATGGTAAATTCATGCATGATATCCCAGTTTAACAATTTGGTTATAAACAGTCTTAGTGTCTTATCATATTTTCTACATTTCAAGTTTTCATCACATTCTAGTAGTTTGGGCCCCTGCATTTAATTGTTGGGTGTTTTGAGAGGTGCTTGGTTAATCTAGTTTCACATATGACTTTGTGAGCTTTTTCTCTTGGTTCTATATGGTGGGTGGTCAGTATTGAGTGGTAAGCCTTCAGTGAGAAAAGCCTACCAAATATACTTAACTTGTTTTCATCAGGTTGAATATCTCTGTGCATTTTACCTGGCATTTAATCCTTTCCCATTTCTGTTTAATGGTTTATAAAATGGAAAATTTGCATCACATGCTAGCCAGACATTTCTGTTCTTAACTTTTAATGAGAGTCAACAGTGTTCCAGTCACTACACAAAACAGCGGAAGAGCACTGCCTCTACTTAGTCTATCTAAATAATAGATTGACGAACAGGTTGCAGGTGTGTATATATTTTAATCAATGCGCATTTACTGCTGCTATAAATGACAGTAAAATGAAGCTACTTCCCAGGTGTCATTACCACCCACAATAAGCCAATGGGCATTCTCCCACTTTATGTTGTTAAATATTCCTGAAAAGTTGTATGTACGGGTGCGGGAGGAAGATGGGAGTGGGCTGGGAGAGGTTAATGGGGGAGGGGGGCGGGAAGAGGACCTGTGTAATACTTTCAACAATAAAGATTTAAAAGAAAAAAAAAAGGTGTTTTTTTTTTAAATTTGTATGTAAACCAAATAATGTTAAATGTTATGGAGGAACCCACTATCTATGGAGAATGCTTCTAGAAGCAATATATAGCACACTGTTAACTTATTGAAATTTGGTTTAAAATTCTCAGGCTTCTCCTGTAGTCACCTATTTTGAATTATGTGAGGCATTTCATTTTCCTATTCAACTTGTTAAATCCCCACTATATACAAGGCAATATGCCCTGAGCAGAGTACCTAGTTTCAAAATAGGAGGAAAAAGCCAGGTATAACTCAAGGGGAAAAGGACAAATGCCAAGAACAATAACAACTCAAATATTGTAGGGATATTAGAAAATTCAAAGTGGAAAAACAAACAAACACCTAACAACAAATTGATAATGCATCTTATATACAATTTTGTATATACAATTCTAACATAATTTATATACAAAAACTTCTAATATACAATATCAGAAATTTATATAAGCTTTTATTTTTCCTTGGATTGAACTCTGATAAATATGTACCAATAAAATATTCAAATCTCAGAATAAAATTAGTGTACCATCACTGGGAAGATGTGACCCACTCGTCCTTCCACCAGATATATGGCATTGCTGACTCCGCCGCGACATGAAGGAGCTATTTGGGACAGATGGTGAAAGTGTCTGTTAATTTAAAATAACCTGTTTGTTAATTGCCTTCAACCCAAGTCATTTTGTTCCTGCACTTTGAACCCTAAAGGTAGTTTGGAATCAATGCGTCTGGGAATGAGAGGTAATTAATGCAAGCAGGCAGCCATGGCTGCCAGAGCCAGGGATGGAGCCGGCAAGGCCTGCAACACTGGTGTTGTGCTCTGCGGAACTGCTCCTGCTGGTCTGCTGGGAGAATTGTTTTCCCTTTCCCTTCTGCTGTCTGTTGCAGGCTGCAACTGGAACCTTCTGCCAACGCGGGCTCTCCCATCAGCCCTCTGGCACACTGTGTTGATCAGTAGATAAGACCTTCCCAGCAGTCACAGCAGCCGCTGCCATCAACGACGCCACAGCAGTGAGCAGGCAGCTCTGCGGATTCACTAACTGCCTCTCCACCTGCCATCACCTCCGCGGGTCCCCCTCGGTTCTCCTTGTTGCTGATAGTCATGGTGGTTGCTTGACCTTGGGCCCCAGCTGGCTGGCTTCCAGGAAGTTTCTCTGATGACAAGGTGCGCTGAAGATGGCGTTCACAGCGCTCAGGCACGGAGCAGGGGGTTGGGGAGAGAAAGCTGCTGCAGTTACCTCCGGCCCAGCCCTCCCCTGGTGGTCACAAGCAATGCCTCTTCCCTCTGGCAGCTTCTCCCCTGCCCAGCAGCCTGGATGCAGTGGGAGACCAGACTCTGACCACCTCCAGGGTGAAGAGAAACAGAAAAAAAATAAAACCTAAAAATGAAAGAAAAAAATGAACTCTATTTTTCCAGTCTGTCGAAGCTTGTTTTGCTGAACACTCAAAAAAAATAAGGGCCCTAACTTGTTTGGCTCAATGGATAGAGCATTGGCCTGTGGACTGAAGGGTCCCAGGTTCGATTCCAGTCAAGGGCATGTACCTTGGTTGAGGACACATCCCCAATATTGAGTGTGTAGGAGGCAGCTGAATTGATGTTCCTCTCTCATCAATGTTTCTAACTCTCTATCCCTCTCCCTTCCTCTCTGTAAAAAATCAATAAAATATATTTAAAATAATAATAATAATAATAATAATAATAATAATAATGGGGGGAAAAGACTGATCTGCCAGCTATTTAAACAGGACTATAACATTTTAAAACATTGGTGATACACACTGGTTTTTATCTGATTGATGTTTCTCTAACTCTTTGAAGTCCTCAGGCCATCTAGGAAGTATGTTCACTTATAATTTTGCAGTGACTCTGAGCGCGCGCGCGCGCGCGTGTGTGTGTGTGTGTGTGTGTGTGTGTGTGTGTGTGTGTTTTCCCAAATGAGGAAGTGGCATTAGGGTGATGGTTGCTGTAATATTCGTTGGTACGGCTGACAGCAAAAATTGCACTCAAAAGATTGAGCTGAGGTGGAACCAGCCAGACTAGTTCTCCCACAACATGTGCTACACCCTCTGAGAAAAGCTGCTTTTTCTTGGCAAACTCATTTTTGCTTTAATGTAAGAGGGAAGCATATGTCATAATGGAATGATTATGCTCAGTTTCACCATGGCTGGGAATCAGGAAGACTTGGGAAAACCTGGAGGAGACTTTCCAAAGGGAAACCCAACATTCTGCCAAAATTATCGAAACTCAATGAAATCCTTGTACTGATACCTTTTATTAAACATCCCTCTCTCGGAGGACTTCTAATTGTATCTCGTTTTCACACCTTAGATCCATACTACTTGGTTTTCCATCCTAAAGAGCTCAAGTACAATTGGCCTGCTCCTCCCATCACCAAGTCAAACAAAAATTTGTGTTTCTCTGAATTTTTTTTTAAAAAAGTTTAATGCCCTTTAAGATTTTTTTTTTTTATGCTTACAACAAACCTGCTAAGAAACTATCTACTTTCGGCAAATGTGTAAAGTGAGACTGGGACTAAAAAGTGACAGTTAACCCTGGTGAGTAAATGGTGGCATTAGGGTTCAAACACAGCTTTTCTGATTCCAGAAAACAATTATTATCTTTGCATTGAAAATTCCCCAGCTTTTCCTAGCTTCTCTGGTCTGGAGATGGTGCAGGACTAGGCTAGCCCCTGCTCAGGACAGACCCTCACCTGTGGGCCTGGGAGTGAGCCAAATTGGTGTGAGAGCAGAGAGGGCAGCGTGCTCTCTGCCAGGGAGCTCGTGTCCATGACAAAGATGGCTCTTTGTCATACTCTGCTAATCCGTCTTTGTCTCCTTTCTCTTTCATCACCTGTGTATCAGGGCCAGCCTTAAGGCAAAGTGAAGTGCCACTTCTACTTTGGATATTTTTGTTCTCTTTAATTTTTTTATTGCCATTTTCAAAAAACAAGGCCACGAGCAGTCTCGGCGTTAGGTGTTTTATGTGTTTGTTTGCTTAATCAAAAACTTATTAAGAGTGAAGCGTGTTCAGGACTGTACAGGTCAGAGTTGCATTTTTATTTTATGATGACTCATATCCCATAAGTAGCAACTGATTATCGTCCTCCCAGTTAAAAAAAAAAAAAAAAGGAAGAAACTGTCTGGAATGTATTATAAACTTGCTGCAACACCTGTCTGTATTTTTAAATTGAGGTTTTCCGTCTCAGAGTTGCTCAAAGGAATAACATTAATTTTTACAGCGATGAAATTAGAAAAAGCCTCTCTCTCAGATCAGATTCCTAGAAAGATTTTAAAATTCATCTTTCTCAGTTAATACAATTCACTTGTATTCCTTTGATACATGATCTTTCCCGTTGCCGCTCTCCCTGTTCTTAGTCACTTCTTACATCCCCACAGTTTCTCTTCTCTCTCTCATTTACTGGGCACCTTTCTCCCTCTCATCTTTAAAAGCCATCCTAAAACTCCACTTTCTCTATGAGGTTTTCCATGACTAAGGCAGGAGGAGGCCATAACTGAAGGCACGCCCTTTTGCACAGTAACAAACTCAGGCACAATCTGGACTATGCAATCCAGAAACTCTGTCTTTCACCAGCCTGCCAAGCTCTCCATCCCGAGATGGAGCGATAACATTCTAGGTGAAGCCTGAGCAGCGCTGAGGCTGGTTCCACACTAACGCTCTTGTATTTACATTACGTCTCTCTTCCAAGACGCCCAAAGCGCACGGCAAGTACCTTGCACATTTTTCACAACTTCTCTTTGAAACGGGTTGTCAACAAACACCATTACTCATGGACGGAAGCTGAAGGTGACAGAACTTTTGGGGAAGTCGGCAGCTCCCAGAGAGCAGGACAGAAAATCCGCACCGAACACTCTCAGAGCAAACCATACACATGGCAGAAACTCCACAGAAATGTAATTAGTCAAGGGACAGTACAAAACAGTTTAAAAAAAAACACTGCTTTCTGTAACACTGATAATCTCTGTGAACAATTCCTACATAGATTCAAAAGTGATGGCTAATACAATCAAATTGACAGCAATGTAAGAGACTCTTTGCTTGGGCAGCAGAATCTAGGACAACTGCGACTGGGCCGTAAAGGAAAAGACAGAGAAAACAGGCACAGTCCTGCCAACACACGCTCCTTTCCTCTGCTGGGCCTCCCTGGGAAGACGTCCTCTGACTTACTGAGACTTCTAGACACAAGTAACTCAGGTTTTGCCAAGGATGTAAGCAAATCTTTGGTACATTTCAGAACAGAAGAGGGGGAATGTAGCCTTTACGGCTGTCTTTGAGACCAGTCTTTATATGAAAGTCATGGCTACAAAATAATTGTGAATTGCTTTTACCTTTTCTTAGATACTATGTGGGATTTATTTTTTTAATTTATTTTGTTTGTTCTATTTAAGGATAAAATAATAATAATAAATTTCCTGCAGCTAAAACCTCTCTAATACAACTATTCATTGCAACAGATGGTCCCATTAAAATGAAAGGCCTGCCTCCCTATTTGGGGCGGGGGGGGGGGGTAAGGGGAGCATCAGTGCAGGGTGTATGTATTGTAGAACACTGCCTCTTTTTCGTTACACCAATGCGTGTGGCAGAGGTGACTCTACCTTGTCTGACTGTATTTGGAAACTAATTCCAGTGAAAGTCTATGATAATAGACGATCCCATCTCAGGCTTTTTAAATACACTATAAAATAAACAGACTTGCAGATACATAGAGTCCAGCATAGGGAATATAATGGATAATATTATAATAACTATGTATGATGCCAGGTGGGTACTGGAAATAGCAGGGGCAACACTTTTTAAAGTATATGATTGTCTAACCACTATGTGGTACACCTGAAACTAATACAAAATAATACTGAATGTAAACTGTAATTGAAAAGTAAAATTTTAAAAATACATTTTTCCATTTCAATTTTTCTCTACTTTTTAAGCCTTTCTTTTTAAAAATGTCCTCCTTTGTCTTGTCTTTTGTAGTAAGGAAATTCATTCAAAAGTCATAAAGTCTATAATTTCAGCAGCTTCCAAAGAAAGGGGTGAGGGGAAAGCAACATGTTCTTTCTTCTCAAAATAAGGAGCTATTTTTCTCATTTCATTGTTTTTGACATTTCTATTCCTTTCCCATTTTAAACTAGAAATTCAAGTTTACTTTATTTATTGAGTAAATCTCATTTTGCAATCACTCTTTCAGAAATTTAGGAGTTGAAATCAATATGTTTTGTATGAACAATAACTTCCTTGCCAATTACCCTACAGAAACATTTTTTCATAAGTTTCACAAAGCATTATATAAAAATACTTCATTGAAACTTATGAAAAAATGTTATTCTTTTTTTAAATTCTTCAGAAATAAACTAAAACCTGTTCTTTAGGCAAATATTTCTGTATAATAAAGGAAGAAAAGACTTGCTCATCTTCCCTTTCAATTTTCTTGCTGCCTAATTTTTTTTTTTTTGTCCAGATACTTTCTTAACATCTACCTTGTGCTGTGTAGGCATGACCTAAGAGCATATGGTGAGGGAACTGAGGACCGGCTCTGCTAGAGAAATAAACAATGCCCTCCTCTCATGCCTGGGGGAGGTCCCAAGTCATAAACCCGCAGGGGGGGACCTCAAGAGCCCTGAAAGCCCATAGGGGCGGGCAGGACAAATTAACCCTTCACCCCTGCTCTCCTCCCACTCCATCTCCCCAAAGGGGCTCCACTTCAGTGTCTGATAGTCCTACAGGAACCTTGCCAATTTCCTTTCTTTCTACCATATTTGAGTCCCTTTTAGCTCCAGCACTCTGTTGTCAGGGGTGGGGAGGGAAGAGGAGAGAGATGGAAAGGGGGCGAGACATTACAGTGCTCATTATCTCTAGTGAGTTCAAGCTCAATGCTAAATCCAGCATCAACGACCAGGCAGCTCCCAAATGACTCTCAAAGGAGAACCCTCTTTCCTGGAGCACTTCAGCCTCAGGACTCCTGACCAACCCTACCCTGTGGTAGCCGCCATCTTTTCTCTCCTCTTTTCTTGTCTTTTCCTTCAGCATGAAAACTAAGGGATTTCTTCCAAATGTCCAGCCAAAGGACAGGAAGCTGAAAGACAAGCCATCAAAACAGAAGCAATACCAGAACAACCCAGCATTCTTTCTAGTATTTAGGAGTCGGTGGGAGGTTCATTCCCACCAGCCTTTGACACTGCTATAAGTCCACCTTCTGAGGGTTAGCTGAGAGTACGTTATACAAAGACCCAAAGCTAAAGCAGAGTAAATGCATCTAAATATTCAAAGTACCTTAGAATGCTAAAATTGAGTTAGATCATGGTTTTGCTATTTTTCACTGGATAAGAAGTTTAAATCTAAACAAAATATAAGGTTGTCAGTGCTATTAGTCAAACACACAAGTGGTCAAAAGGTGGATAGCTGATATGGTTGAAGAACAGGGGGTTGTCTTGCATTCACTCCACTGTCTGGGTTGAGTCAATACTGCTTGTCCTGGTGGCCTTGGCCTTGAGAGTACAAACTGATAAGAATCCTCATTGGCTTGAAAGGATCAAAATGAGTCATCTTCAATTATTTTACTAAAAAAAAAAAAAAAAAGTCATTGTTAGATGCATGGGGAGAGAATAGGCCAGAGTTAATGGGAATGTAAAACAGCGTTCAAATGTCCAAGTCATTCCAGGGTACAAGGTGAATTTTAAAACAGTTTTCAAATCAAATAACTTAAGTCCTTCCCTAAATTCTCCCTGTGCATATTTATGTACTGTCAGCTCACCATATAGTTCAACTACAAGTAGTTAAATGCTAAGTAGAATTATATCCCACCAATCAAGTTTGTATAAAATAAAAAGGTGCCATGTACGTGTCCCCTGGCCTGGCCAGCTGATAGGTCTTTCCCATTAGTAGTCCATAATTTAGGATGTGGCCTTAGGTGGTTCTTGATCATCTCATTAGAGCTGTAGTGGGAAGCTCACTAGAGATTTAAATTCTCAGGCATGAAGCCCCTCAGGCTAAGTTGAAAAGTCCAAGAACTCAATGCCATTACCCCATTAAATGTGGGATGAAAAGTAAGCTGGGAATGAGCTGGTCTGAAAAGCTGACAGAAAAAAAGAGAGCTGGGAGCCACCCAGAACCAGTACCACCCAGGAGGATCTGACATTCGGAACACAAAGCTATAGCATGAGCTCACACTGGCACAACTCAGGGATATTCTGGAAGTGGGTAAGAAAAAAGGGCAACGAATCCTAGTGCAGGTTTGCCATCATTTTCAGACACCAGATTATAGACTCTATAATAGAAAACTGATTAGCTAAGAAAACAGATGAAATTAAACATGTAAGCATACGTTCCACCTAAAATTAACTTCTGTAGCTTTATTTGTGTTGTTCTGTCTGAGCTTGTGTGCAATCTGCCGATTGTCTTGAAACCTCCCCCTAAGCCTTTCCATTTATTCTTTTCCAAGACTTTTTTCACAATCCAAAGACTAGCCAAGATAGCTCTATGGTCTCAAAAGACATATACAGTTGGGATGAGTGAGAGATAATTATAACAGTATTTTGCTTGGCCCTGATACCTCTAAAGAAAATGCTTTTCTAATTTTAAAATAAAACTAGCAATTTTTTAAAAATCATAAGCCCAAAAACAAGACAAAACTGAGAGGAAGAGAGAATCAGTTCATTTTAATACCCAGTCCTGCTACAGTGCCTGCACTACAGATAATAAAAAAATAAAATAAATCCCTGTCTTTTGTAGGAAACAACAAAATATTGCTCCAGTGATGACCGGAATGGTGAGCCAAGGTGTTTTCCCAAGGGTCATGTCTTGTGTTGCCGAAGAATGAGCTTCGTGGACCAGAAGATTTAAACAAAAGTGTGGAAAATTTATTGAAAGCAGATTCAGGCTCCCTGCAAGGGGAGGGGGACCCAATCGTGGGCTGCCCGTTAAAGCCTTGTAGTCCAGGGGTATATATTTGCTACAAGCCTGCTCTATGTCTATCTGTATCATCACCTGATTGATTCCCTCAATTGTTTTTGCCCAGCAGTGGACCTAAACTTTCCCTGTCTCTATGTTTTCTTTCTCTGTTCCTATGCTGACCTTTTTCTGTTTTTATGTGTTTGTACACCTTGTTTACTGCAGGCCCTCTCTTGGTTTCCCATGCCTCCCGCTCTGTAGCCAAAAACATTTTATTATTTCTGCTTGGTTGGTTTCTGTGATTAGGCTGCTCAAACTGCCGTGTCTGCCCCTGCCTATGTTCCACCTGCCTTTGTTTTCCACTGGACCCCTGCCCTGTCTGCCTGCATTTAAAGCTAACTTCTCTCACTAGGGAATATAATACAGGTGTTTGAGTGGTCCTGTTTTCTCCTACACACTAAAACCCCATGTCTAAGACGCCCCAACTTCTAAAGGACAGCGTCCACAGGATCCACGAGAGATGCCCCATTCAGGAGACTCTAAAACAGCGGTTCTCAACCTGTGGGTCGCGACCCCTTTGATGGTTGAATGACCCTTTCACAGGGGTCGCCTAAGACCATCCTGCATATCAGATATTTACATTACGATTCATAACAGTAGCAACATTACAGTTATGAAGTAGCAACGAAAATAATTTTATGGTTGGGTCACAACATGAGGAACTGTATTTAAAGGGCCAGAAGGTTGAGAACCCTGCTCTAGAATAAACCAGCATTGTGCAACTTGATTTGCTGGTGAGAGTTTCTAAAGATTGTCTCCTTTCAAAGTGAAGTAGATTAAAAATAAACTCTAGCCAATGCCACATTAATGGAATGTTCCTCACGCAATATGAATGTGATCTACCATGGACATGCCAAGTTCCACTTGAGTTCTTAGGTCTCTGCTTGCAGTGTTTGAGGCCCTGCCCACTGTTCCACCAGGGTCAACCACTACTCTAAGATGTGGTGCTGGCGGTGTCGATGGGAGATTTGGAAATCTCTCATCGAGAGTGGCACCAGGGAAACAACCATAGCAACAACACCATGATTATCATGGAAAGAGACCTGGATTGCTTTAGTACTACCTTAAATATTTTCTGTGGAGCATGAGTAATCAGAAGATGGTAATAGGTGTTCGCCTCTTCCCAAACCCACATTGCCCATTGGTGAGATAAACAATAGAAGGATAGCTAAACCTACTAACACAATGGAATTTCTGAATCATCTTTTTCACTGGACGGACCCTTCATATGTTGGAAGAAAAATTTAAGTTCACAACAGGACTTCACAAAAATTAGTCTGAATACCTTACAAGATTCCTTATTTATATCTTAATTCAAATAATAATTTTACCAGGTCTCTTAGACATCCACTTTTTTCAAAGTTATCTGTTATCTATTAAGGACTAAGTATTAATAACAGCTATTATTTTGTTGTTGTTTTTAATGTTTTTGTTGATTTCAGAGAGAGGAAAGGAGAAGGACAGAGAGACAGAAACATCAATGATGATTGGCTACCTCGTGCATGCCTCCTTCTGGGGATTGAGCCCTGACTGGGAATCAAACCTCAAGCTCCTGGTTCATGGGTTGACGCTCCACCACTGAGCAACACCGGCTGGTCAATAATGGCTATTATTTATTGAGCATTTGTTATGTGCTAGTCATGGCTCTAAGCCCTTAATATGATTAGGTCATATAATCATCCCACAACTCAATGAGAAAAAGACTATATTATCTCCATGTTACAGATGAGGCAACTGAGGCATTAAAAAGCTGAGCATTTTAATAAGGTTACACAGCTAGTAAGTAGAAAAATGGGGGCTTATATCCAAAAGTCCAGTTCCAAAGTCATGCTTTTACCTACCCAGAGAGAGAGGTCTGGAAAACACAGAAATATTCACATAAGGTGCTATGGAACTGGTCCCTTTTCTTGCGTAAAAATTATAATTCTATTTCACAGTGAAAAGTGCATATTCTGGCAGCATACTTCCCATCCTATAAATTCCTAGCTGCCACATACCAGTTCCATGACCTGATAAACTCTGTGACCTAAGTTATCTAATTTTTCTGTGCCTCAGTTTCCTCATCTGTGAAATAGGTATAATGATGATTATACCTCATAAAGTCACTGTGATGTTCAAATCCTATATACTAAAAGGCTAATATGCAAATTGCCCCCTTGGGAGTTCAACCAACAGGAGTTTGACCGCTTGCTATGACATGGGCTGACCACCAGGGGTTGGTGTGGAATGAAGGAAGACCCCGGCTAGCAGCCAGCAGTGGGGGAGGGGGGTACAGGGGGGGAGGAAGGCCCTGATCAGCCCTGATTGCCAGCCAGGCCTTGGGACCCTACCAGTGCATGAATTTCGTGCACTGGGCCTCTAGTAAATTAATATATGAGAAGCACTTAGAATAGTGCCAAGAACATAATAAATGCTATATAAGCATAAACTATTATCACTGAGAATTAAAGGTAAGAAAGCATTCATCTAAAATGCTTTTAAAAATAATAACTAAATACATGATAGACATCCTTTTCAATGGCATAGTCCTACATTTCCAAAAATAAATAGTCATCCCTAACAGATGTGATAGTCCAAAATGCTAAATTCCTCTTTCCAGAAAACCCACATCCTTCTATGTTGATGGCAGAAGCCATGGGGCATTGCTGGTGAGTGAGGGGCTAGTAAACAGAGGGAGGACAAGCCACCTGGCATTCCTGCTGCAAAACCCAGAGAGCAAAAGGCTAAGCAGCACCATGGCAGAAATAGTGTCAGGAATTGATTTCAAATCAGGTCCTTAAGGGTAATGTTGAGGATAATTATAATCATTATTGTTATTGTCATTATACCTTGCAATTACCTGGGCTTAATTAATTCAAATTTGTGAAGTGCTTTGAGATCCTCAGATGAAAGGTGCCATGTTATTCTGAAGTGTCATTATTCTTCTGCTCCTTTCATCCAAGGTGATTATAGCTCTTCATAAGCATTAATTAATCCTCATAACAGCCCCAGAAAGGAGATAAGTGTAGGAGTCACAACACTGGGCCCAAGAGAGACATTTATCCAAAGGGTTTAGTGGTAGCTGCTCTGTAGTCAGTTTGGCTGTTGAGAGTCCCCAAATCACAAGGCTTTGCGACTTGAGTGCCAGAAATTCTACAAGCCTACAATTTAGGAACAATTCAATGAGAAGCAATATTGAGGTGGCCCCAATTTTTTGAAATTATTATGCAGTTTATACTCAGAGGGGTATTCTCAAAGAGTTAGTTATAAGGTGAGAAGTAGAGAAAAATAAGCCCCCTCATCTATTATTTTTCAATGACCTGGCAACTTCATAAACAGACAGACATTTTCTCATGTTCTGTAGTAAGGCATTTTCCCAGGTCGTAAAGCTATGGAACCTAAGCTGAGCATTGACCTTAATTCAGAACCATAGACTGGGTTTGATTGTTACTGAGGTCTGTTCACTGTGGTCTTTCCCACTGCGGTTTATGACTCTGCTCCAGGATGAAGAGTACTTGGGAGTAAATACTGTGAGACTGGAATTTTATACACACAGGTTAATTTCCTTTTCTAAAGTATATTCTTATTTATTTCAGAGAGAAAGAGTGAGGGAGAGAGAGATAGAAACATCAATGATAAGAGAGAATCATTGATTGGCTGCCTCCTACACAACCCCCACAGGGGATCAAGCCCACAACCTGGGCATGTGCCCTGAACGGGAATCAAACCATGACCTCCTGGTTCATATGTCAAGGCTCAACCACTGAGCCATGCCAGCCAGGCTGAGCAAAAGATTTGCTAAAAATAGTTGTGCATCCTATGGACTCCCAGGGAACAAAAAGCATGTGAAAAAGGATTTTGAGGAATGATGAATACACTTGTCATTTTTTTATGAGGGAAGCTTTGGAATTATTTATTGTACCTTTTGCTTAGGAATTTATATGAATATGTGAGACCCTAGTTGATGTCAGGTTGGGTCATAGGATGTGGGGAGCCGATATAGGATTAAGCCTTAGACTGACCTGCTGGCAAAGTCACAAACAAGTCCCAGCTTAGAGGGCACAGTCCCCTTAAGCATAATTAGGCTTGACCTTATGATGACCCCTAGATCTTACCTGGGAAGCTAATGGGCTGAGGGAAGTGCAACAAGAACAAAAATAAGTGGAACTCACAAGAACAGTGTAAACAAGTGAAACTCACAAGAACAGTGTAACTATGGAAACCACTACCTTGTTTACCTCTGACTATAAAATAAAGGCTCAGTTTGCCTCGGGATCTTTTCTCTGTGGCCTCAGCCAGGCACAGGAAGATCCACGGATACTAAAGAGAACTAGAGAGTTCTGAATGCTGTCTCCGTGTAAAACATTCTTCGCCGACTCCGTCCACACCTTTGGGAAACCCTGGACCCCTGGGGCTGGATCCCGGCAATAGGACTGCAATAAGAACAAGGCAGTCCAGGTCCCTGATAACACACAGTGTCCTCTGAGTAGCACCTCTGTCCTCTTTGCAGTGCATACCTGGGTGCCGTTCTGGCTAGTAGCGGATGGATAGTTCTACCTATCCCATCTGGTGCTGGACCACATTTACCTGGCACAAAAGACACTGGTATTGCAGAGTCACAAATACTGATGATTATATTGTTTTTATCATTACTATTACAATTGCTGTTATCATAAAACACAATAAATTAATAATTACTATTTGACATTCATGAAGACATACAAAGCACATCCTCAAAACATGCCCCAAACAGGTTTATAATTTAGATAGGCAGGAAATGACATAGCCCTCTTGCCATACCCCATCTAAGAGCCACAATTTAGGTGACCAGAATCAATTTTTTCACCGCAAATTGCTTTATCGAGGAGTACACAAAATTGCTCACTGAATGCATTTGCTGACCAAAGGTTTGCGTTCTCTGTCAATAGAAGAAAATCCTTTGAGACACTGCTCTATTCCCAGAACTTCTTGGCATGTAATAAGTGTTCGATAAAAGTGTGTTTCCCTCTTAAACTGAACTATATTAACATGTATTCCAAGCAGTATATTTTCCTTAAGTTTACGCTTATTTTTTAAATATACTTCAATAGTTAAGTTCATGCTATATGATTCAGATTAAATTAGGCTCTTTCAAATAGTAGTTCACTGATTACCAACGGTCATAAGTGTCATGAATTGTCTTAATCCTAATACTCAAGCATCATCTCAGCAAAGAGGTGATATCCCACCAGCAACTATGATATCACAAAATGGGCAAATGTTGTGAAACAATTGGTTGGGTAAGTGATACCCTGAAAAGATTGGCTTGCCATGCCACCTCAGCACATGGGAAGGCCTCTTTTCCTATCTCACTTTAGAAAAGACCAGCAATATTTCTCCATGACAAATATTAAATGCTCTTGATTGATGCATTCAACACAAATTTTTTGAGTACACACTACCAAGGATGACTGGGTGGAAGCATCCAGGTAATTTTAAATAATGTCAAACTTATTAAGTAACAAGAAAAGTTACTATTGCTCACCTAACTTTCATCTCTAAAGGAGATGAAAAGGAGATTTCATCCCGCTGTTTTACTTAATAATTTAAGAAATATTCCATTTAAGTTGTTTAGATCTAATGAGTATAAAATAACTAGGGATACGTATCTACTTTCTGACACTCTGAACCAAATTTCCCCATTAACAGAAACTTTAATTTGTTTAGTTGATTAGTCCAGGAATGTACTTGATAGATTTGCCTGCATCTTAGCTCACCTTTCCCAAATAAAACCAAATTAGAATATTGTGGCCATAATTCTCCATTTATCCCTTCATATTCACACTTCACACCCTTCTTGGCCCTGCTCTATGCTTTAGACAGTTCACCTCCATAGACCACATCATCTGATTTCCCTTGGCCTCTGAATTCTGGGTAGGTTTGGTCCATGGGAGGCACCAGTGAGATCTTGGAAGAAGGAGAGAGAGATCAGGATATGTATTCCCCCATTCCTTCCCTTAAGGCCACAATTTTTACAGTAGTGTCTTCCTCTGACCACAGGTAGCCTCCTTGTCTCATCAGGTTCTAACAATACCTACTCCCCTCTTGCCCTTTTAGAGCAGTGTGATGATAGCTTCCTCCATTGCTAGTCCCTGGATGCTCCCCCATCTCTTATTGGTTCTCCTAACTCCATCCCACACTTCTCTGAGCAGTGCCTTTATGACACTCACTTCAGTTACCCCTTTGAATGCTCATACATGTTTTCTGGCAGGATCCCAACAGACACCAATATCCTTGAGTTTTTCATACGATGACCCGTTTTCTCTACTATGGTCCTTAATCTGGCATGGTAGAATGTAATTGCTGCAATAATGAGTGAAGATGTATATGCATGACAAAAATGTGCCATATGTTAATGTGAATATCCTTGGAAGGGTAACTAGTCATGTGTATATTGCCACTCTAACACCATCTATTTGCTAAACTCTTAGACAATGGCCTAGAATCTAGGCCCTAGATTAATATTAATAGGTGTTTCCTACACTGGATAGCATCAACCTGACAGACCGCTATTATCTCTTACTCAAGAGGAAGTTTCTAAAGCAAATAAGGATTCATCTGCCAGTTCCATATCTCTCTAGGCCAATACAAAGATTCTTTTATGTTTTTGAAGCAAAGATTTCTTGAATAGCTCTTCTCTATACCTACACTTTCTCATGTGTACACACACACACAAACACACACACACACATACACACACATACAATTAGAGGGCTCTTATCAGACTAACTTTGAATGTGTTCCTAAACCATGCCTTAATTCTAGTACCACCCTTCCCCTTAGGCAATGATCTCCCAACTAATCATGGGAACACCACATTAATAGAGCTCCTCTATGAAGAAGGTTCCTGGGCCTATGTAATTCCTTCCTTAACAATTTCTTTTAGTTCCTTATCTAAGTTCATTCTCCACTGACCTATAAGGTACCTTGTGCCCTACCTATGATCACAACAGACTTCCCAAACACAGCTGGCCCCTGACCTCTTACTCTCACCTGTAGGTGCCCCATTGCCACAGTCTCCTTGTCCTTGGGCTACTACATTTTGCCTTCCTGGTGCTGCTTTCCTGGTCCATGACTAGACGTGACACCTGGAGACTAAGCCTTGCATGCTGTGTACTTAATTTCTGTATCATCCAGACATTCCACATCCCACATGTTTCCTCCTGTTCCCACGAAATAGTGTCTGAACGATCTGAGTAGATGGGCTTGATACCACTTTCCTAAACTAAAACTCCTTGGACTTGTGTTCTTAAAGATGTTGTAGAACAAAGAGTGAAATTCTGAAAATGCCACAAGAGGATATAATATGTGCTTGTTCAAAGCATCCTTCGAAGCAGCCAATTGTTGCTTTGATGTGACAGTCAGAAAAGTTAATGCAAAGTTAATTAGGGCTAGAACCCAGCCTCTAAACTAGTTCATTACAAATATGAGCAAACTATCATTTGGTGACCAGAAGTATGTAATAATGAAATGGATTACACAAAAACATATGTAAAGAATGGGTGATACATCTTTCAGGCAGGTCCCTTAAACTTCTAAGGTTACCACCAGATGAATCATTTTCCTGAATGTACTTGAGTGGCATAGAAACATCCCAAAATGAAGACTCTTACTCCAGAGTAAGAGTGTATACCCAATTGCTAACTGCATAATAATTCAATTGACTAAAGCAATATGCAGAAGAAATGACATAGCCCAACACCAATAATCAAGAGTATATTTCATACATGATAAATGCTGAATGCAATGTTCATTTTTACTTAGCGGAATAATCAAAATTTCTGTCAGCTCATATCCTAAAGGGTACCTCCTGCCTATGGCCACTGTTGGTCTATATATTATCCCATGTAAACCTGCCCACCTCTTGCCAGTGTTAAGTGGATGAGGAATAGGCACCTGACCTGGGGGGGCCCAAACCATAGGCTGGCCGAAACCCATTGTCCTGGGGCCTCATGATGCACTGGTCCAATGCAGTTTCTTCTTGGTGATTGGAAATAAGGGCATCAGGCTAGAGAGGCCAGCTGGACCTAGTGCGTGCCAAGTAATGAGGCAGCAGAAACTCGGTGAGCAGATATATGAAACATGGCTGAGTCACTTTACTGACAGAGCACTCCATTGATGAGCCATACTCCCTGCTGCTGGGTTCCTAGGGCTCACATCCTGAATCACTCTCTCACTAGAGCATGCATGAGGTTCAGCCATGTTCTGGTCCCAGACCTCAGCATCCACAACAGCCTTTTCCTCACTCTGACCCCTTCTTCTAAAAGTAGGTCTTGTTTGAGTGGGTCTCTGTTCTATTTAACAACAACAACAATGCCCTAAAGTCCTGATAAAAAAATATATAGGCTTATGTGATACTCTGAAATTTTAAAAACAAAGGTGAATTTTTTTCCTGCTATTTTTTTCTCATTGCAAAATAGGAAAGTTAAAGTGGTGAATATAATTAAAATGTGCTTAGTACCAACACATAACTTCATGACACTGAATTTCAAGGATGATGGCATATGAATTAGTCCTTGTGTGTGTGGATTATACAGGTAACTGCTTGCCCTGTGTGATGTTTGGGAGAAAACGAAGGGTCTTCAAACACACACACACACACACACACACACACACACACACACACACACACACTACCTCTGCCCTAAAGTTTAATGCTTCATCAGTTGTGTTTGATAATTTGATTCACTTAATAAAAA
The DNA here is from genome assembly GCF_963259705.1 of Myotis daubentonii. Lineage (NCBI taxonomy): Eukaryota > Metazoa > Chordata > Mammalia > Chiroptera > Vespertilionidae > Myotis > Myotis daubentonii. The sequence continues at coordinate 133,185,150 of NC_081842.1, forward strand.
TAGCTTATAAGCAAGAGAGGCTTAACTCTTTAAGAACTAGTAGTCACTTACACCTAAGTAAGATTTAAGAAGAGTTTTTGCTGAGGGCAAAGGAAAGGCAGCAGGAGAGCTCCTAGTGAAAGGTGAAATGAAGGCAGCACAAAGAGAGTGGAGGGAAGGTTAGGGAGCTACCTCCCAGCACTTCGTACAGCCAGGCCTTGCAGCTTCAGGTGGAGACCAGCAGCAGGAACGCCCACCTGGTTCCTGCTTGTCATGAGGAAGGCTACAGCTTGATAGGCCTTACCAGTCAAGCTGACATTTGGTGGAACTACTTCCCCTTTTCCTCACCTACTTGCTTTTCCAAAGCTCATCTGTCACATTTGTGTCTGGCTGTCTAAGGAGCCCCTTCTTTTGAGTATGAAGGATAGCAAGCCCCACAGGACTGTCATGATTCAGGCTCAGAACCCGGGATGAACACTGTGTCTATTTTTAAAAGATAATTACAATACATATAGTGCTAAAGTCAGTCATCCCCTTGTTTTATTCATTGTGTGTGGAAGCAGATGGCCCTGCAAGTGTTTAAGCACGCTTGAACATGAAGATCCATGTGCTTAGTGCAATGGATGGCGGATAGAGGCAGAACACAGTGTGGGCCATTAGCAGGTACAGAGGTTGGGAAGCCATAGGCAGCCACCTCCAGGCAGCCAATGAGAAAGAGATGCTGTATCACCCCTCCATCTCCTGCAGAAGCACTTTATATGTCTCTTTCTGTTTTGCCAGAATTCATTGGTGAATTTGCAAGTTTAAAAAGGAAAAAAAGGGGGGGGATTAAGAAGTACATATTGGGTCTTAACTGGTTTGGCTCAGTGGATAGAGGGTCGGCCTGCTGACTGAAAGGTCCCGGGTTCGATTCTGGGCAAGGGCATGTACCCTGGTTGCAGGCACATCCCCAGTAGGGAGGTGTGCAGGAGGAAGCTCATCAATGTTTCTCTCTCATTGATGTTTCTAACTATCCCTCTCTTTTCCTCTCTGTAAAAAATCAATAAAATATATTTTTTTTTAAAAAAAGAAGTATATATTGGCAGTTACAAAATAGTCACAGGATAGAGAATAGTAAAGCATAGGGAACATGATCAATAACATTGTAATAACTATGTCTGGTGTCAGGAGAGTACTGGAATTATCAGGCGGACACTTTGTATAGAGTATGATTGTCTAACCACTGTGCTGTGCACCTGAAACTAATACAAAATAATATTGAATGTCAACTGTAATTGAAAAATAAAATTTTAAAAATAATAAAAAATAAATCAAAGGAAAATAAACACCTGGTGTTGGTTGCCAAAAGACTGACATGGTTTAGAATGTAAATTAATTAATTCAGTAATGAAATGAGAAAAAGATAACTTTCTTTAAAAGGAATGAGGGCTCTATCCCACCCTTTCCAATCTCCAGTCCCCTTCCTTCTTTATTATTGACAGGTCTCTGCTTTTTGATCTCCGCACTCCTTTGTTTTGGCTTCCCAGGTGCCCAGGGTATGGCCAGCAGTGAATTCTTTCGCTTCCCGGCTCCTGGGCAGCCAGCCCCTCTGGCTCAGCCAGCTGGATCACACTAAATTAGTCAAGTACTTCATTACCATCCTCTCTGCGCATTTCGCTCCAGGTAATAAATGCCCAAACGAGAGAGCCTGTGCCTTCTGCTGCACTGTCTGTGAAGTTCCAAGGCCTGGGCCGATGCCGCACATCAGCTAGGTGCCCTGCGAGGGAGGGCACCACTTTTCATCCCTCGCTGGCTGCACCTCCCAATCCCCATTTAGTCACAGGGTTCCTTCCCCTGCAGCGGCTGCTAACCCGTGGGCCAGCCAGGGCCCTAGGGAGGCCTGCGATCCCTCCTGCGCAGAGTGGGCCTGGCTGCTCAGGGCCCCGGAGAGCCAGCCAATTACCAGGTTGCCACGATGTCCTGCTCGGTGGAGGCTGCTCTTGCTAACAGGCAGTGGGCTCGGGGACCTGAGGCAAGGCTGTAGTGACAGTAAGCTGGCAAAAAGCAGATCTCTAAGCTTGGGGTAAAGCCACAGGGTGGACATTTTTAAAAATAATAAAGTGGCCACCGTTCAAGAGTCATGACAGAATAAATCATGATGTTAATTGTGTGGCCTTTTCCCCTTTGTTAGTATGTATCTGGAAATAAATGGCTGCTTAACCTTCAGGGGGTGTAGTGAGGGGGGTATTAGATCCAGGTTGAGACCTACAATACAGGCAAATTTTCCCCAAGAATTGTCCTCTGCCTGCGTTTTTTCCCTTTGCCTGTTGCAGCAGCGAGGCCAGCTACCAGGCCTCTTTCTGAGTGGCGGTTGGCCTAGTCCTTAAACCCTGGGGAGCAGAACCAACAGAATTGAGCTCTGCTCTGTCCCTTCTCTACCAGCACATTAAAGAAGCTTGTAGAAGACCCAGACTGTGATGTCATAGAATTTTAAATGCATTGCAGAAAAGTTGGCTCAAGAGACTAACATTTAAAAGATAACACTACTTTCATGTAAATTAAGGGGGGAAATGACCTCTAGGCAAAGTTAAAATTCAGGGTTGATGTGCAACCCCTTTTTAAATCAAGATAAGATGTTTTTACTTTCTTGATCTAAATATCCCAGGAAGCCCTGCTGGTTTTGCTCAGTGGATCTGCCTGCAGACTGAAGGGTCCTGGGTTGGATTCCAGTAAAGACCACGTACCTTGGTTGCAGGCTCAAGCCCCAGCCCTGGTCAGGGTATGTGTGGAGGCAACCAATCAATGTGTCCCTCTCACATTGATGTTACTCTGTCTATCTCTCTCCCTCCCTTCCACTCTCTCTAAAAATCAATGGAAAAATATCCTCCAGTGAAGATTAACAACAATAAATAAATAAATAAATAAATAAATAAATAAATAAATAAATAAATAAATATTCCAGGAAGATCCACGGGAGGAAAGGGGTTGTTTGGATCCAGTCTCCCTATATCAATGTTAACAGTGCTTATTACCAAAGAAGAGGGACTCTGAGGTCAAAGAGGGATTCCCCCTCCCCTACTTTTCTACCCCAAAACAGGTAAGGACTGAAATGACAGAAGTGAGGTTTCTCCAGCCACAGAGGTCTAGACTTCAGCATTTAGATAAAAATATCAATGGCAAAATACTTTTAAATGAATCCCACTTCTTTTGATTATTGATGTCCTACTGTTTTGTGCCTGAAACAACATACAAGATGCATCAGTCATTTGTAAATTATTCATTCAGTTAGTTTGGCAGCAGTGTCTTTCCATTTATCAACTGATAAATGTACAGAAGATAAGAAGGGTAATTTTATAGCCCCTTGACATTTACCTTTGACATGATTTTCATATTTAATAAGGGAAAAACACTAATGAAATACATCTGACAACACCGAAGGCATCACAGATTAACACCAGCGAAATGAGCCACAGCACCTGAGCTGCCAGCTCTGACAAGGAGCTCCTAGAACAGTGATGGCGAACCTATGACACGCATGTCAGAGGTGACACGTAAACTCATTTTTTTGGTTGATTTTTCTTTGTTAAATGGCATTTAAATATATAAAATAAATATCAAAAATATAAGTCTTTGTTTTACTATGGTTGAAAATATCAAAAAATTTCTATATGTGACACGGCACCAGAGTTAAATTAGGGTTTTTCAAAATGCTGACACGCCGAGCTCAAAAGGTTCGCCATCACTGTCCTAGAAACTGGCCAGCCCTCTCCTGTGTCCTGCCTGACACCCTCTTGGCTGTGTCTGCATAACAGGAGTGCATATAAGGGAGGGGGTGCTTTTGTTCAGTTTTGTTGTTGTTGTTGTTGTTTACTTGTCTTGTCTGAATAGTTGTATCTTGTGGCCACACAGGGGAAAGCATTGCTCATATTTTTTTGTTTTGGGAAGGATGATGGTCTGTTTTATTTTCTAAAATCTATCTGCCAGGCAAATGGAACAGGTCTGTAGGGAAGGGATTTGCCTGGTGGCTTTGTTATTTATGCCAGAGCAACTCACTTGAGCTCTCATGCCAATCTCTCCCCACAATTCTTGATAAAACTGTAAAGGATAATTCCTTCCCTACCTCCCTCTCCACTATTACCAGGTCTTATTTCAGTCTGCATCTCACCCACTTTCTCATTTGCCTTTTCATTCTACTCCCCTTCTCTAACATTCACATATTAGTTAGGGAAGGGGCCAGGGTGAGGAATGCAGCTACATGTAGGCCTGGGGGTCCACAGATGTCAGCTATTGTAATTAGTCATCAAGCGATGAGATGATGCTGATGAGATGATGTTTTGACTCCTGGTGGGTTGGTCTGACCCTGCTTATCAGTTCTGCTTGCTGGATTCACAGCTGAGTCACTTCCTCAATCATGTCACACAGGCCTTGGAAAGGAAACTTTAAGAAAACCTTAACTCCCTATTCACATAAGTATATCTGTTCTAAGATTTAAAATAATATGATTATTTTTTAAATTAATTCAGGTGCTCAATCTATTATATTATAAGTCCCCCCCTATCAATACCAGGCAAGAAACCAAAGTAGGAACTCAGAAATAATAATACTTCAAAAGTGAGTTTATCAGGATCAGATAAGTAAAGCAAATGAAAATGTTATAAACAATATGTTAGTATACCACTATTAATTACTATTTTATTAGCAAGATTGTAGCTTCCTTGAGAAAAGGAACCAAATTACACTCATATTAGTATCCCCTTAACCTATCATGATGTTGGGCAATTACTAGGTATTTAATAAGTATGTTTTTCATAGTTAGCATTTATTGAAGGCTTACCACCTGGCAGGTACTATATTAAACAGTTAGCATTAACTATGTTATTTCATTAAGCTCGCAATACTGTCAGGATTAGTTCTCAATACTATAAAGTATTTAGAGATTAGGGAAATAAGTTTTAGGGAGGCTAGTATTTCTAGGGTCACACAGTAATAGAATAGGTAAAAACACAGACAATCTGATGCCAGAACCTACACATACCACCTCTTGGATTGAACATGTAAGACTAGTACTGAGAAAGGTGGATGCTGGGTCAAAGGAGAATCAACATGAAGTTGGCTTGATTCTTTTACTAAGTCATTGGGCAAGAGCTTGTTAAGTTTCTCACAAATTATTGTCTCAAGTGTCTAAAGCAGGAGCTCTCTGGAGGTATATAGGAAATGAAATGCACAAGTCAGAACTTACAGTTTTATTTTTATAATGGCAGGAAAGAATTACCCAAAAGCAATAGGTAGAGTGAGGAACAGAAAAGCAGCTGTAAACTCTTTCTTTAATACATTTAAAGGAATGTAAGGAAGAGATAACAAATGAAATGAAGGTCAAGCCCTTGACTACAGACTTCATGCAAAACCAATAGCACACATTTCTCCAAAGCAAGAGGCACAGCCTGAAAGGGAAAACCAACAATCCATGTGTATGAGTTATCTATTGCTGTGTAACATAGCACCTCAAATCTTCATTACTTTAAACATCTTCATTTATTATATCCACATTACTGTAGGTCAGGGATCTAGGCATGGTTTAGCTAAGTCCTTGACTTCAGGATCTCTCCCAAGCCACAATCACGGTATTGGCTAGGGCTGCAGTTATGTGGTTGAGGGCTTTAGATCAAAGGCCTCCATTCTTTGCTAGATGTTAGCTGGAGGCCACACTCAGTTTCTTGCCATGTGGACCTCACCATGGGCAGCTCACAAAATAGCAGCTGGCTTCATCAGAGCAAGCAAACAAGAACCAGAGAAAGAGTATTGTGAGAGCAAGACTAAAGTCAGTTTTATAATCTGATCATGGAATTGCATCTCATTACTTTTTTCTATAAAAGTAGGTTACTAGGTCCAGAGCACCTTCACGTGGAGGGGATTATAAAAGGGTGTGAATATCAGGAAGTGGGGATGAATGGGGCTGTCTTAGAAATCCACCTAATTCACCTTGTTTGAAATTAAATGAACAGGCACATGAACTGGCAGTGAGAAACGCCTTGGACAGATAGCACAAAGTCCTGGGAAGCAGAGAATGTAGAGATGAACAGAGAACCACACAAACAAGCTATTTTTTGCACAAAGCATTCTGTGTTTATCAAATGTGATAAATTGTGTTAATAGTCCCAGTTCTGCAGCCCTGTCTTCACACTCTTTTTTGTGTGACTTTTCAGTTTCTCTCACTACAAAGGTAGAGCATATTTCCTCATCCTTTGAATCTTGGCTCAACCATGTTTATTTGCTTTGACCAATTGAATAAGACAGATATGATGATGGACCAGTTCCAAGACAAGTTCTCAAGAGTCCTGTGCATGTCTCCTTGTCCTCTTCCACTTCTTCCATTGATGTACAGAAAGACAAACCCAGACTGGCATGCTGGTCCCAGGAGGTGAATGACAAATATACAGAGCAAAGCCACCCCCAGCCCAGTCTAAAATAGTCAACCTCCAGCCAGCCACAGACTTATGAATGATTCTGGATGTGACCAACAACATGATAGCTAATAGATGCCTATTGTGTTAAGCCACTGAATTTTTAAGTTATCTGTTATGCTGAAATAAGCAATTAATACCGCATGGGGAAAAGGGAGTATATCTGCACTGAAAACAGTCTTCTGCTAATAATCTCAAGTGACTTAGGAGAAGTAAATGAAAAGATCCAAAGGAATAACCTACAAAAGCAGCTAGAATACTTGCAAAACTGAAAAATGGTTTTGTCTTCTCTCCAGCTGATCCAAAGAAAATGGGCCTTATTTAAAGAAAAAGGAAAGTCTTTCTAACAATGAACTAGCACAAAATACCAAAAAAAATAACGTAAGAACAAAAGAGGGTAAAAATGGCAAGTGAAATAACACACATTAAAAAAAATATTGCCATAGCCCTAGCCCATGTTGCTAAGTGGTTAGCATTGGTCTACACACCAAAGTGTCATGGTTTTGCTTCCTGGTCAAGGACACATACCTGGGTTGCAGGTTCAATTTTCAGCCCCAGTCAGGGCTTGGGGCAGTTGATGTGTCTCTCTCACATTGGTGTTTCTTTCTCTCTCTCTCATCCCTCCCTCCCTTCCACTGTCTCTAAAAAGGAATGGAAAAAATATCCTCAGGTGAGTATTAAAACATATATATATATATATATATATATATATATATATATATATATATATACACATATATATATAGATAGATAGATAGATAGAGATAGAGATATAGATGATATAGATATAGATAGATAGCCATAAAGCAGATAAAAATTATAAGAAAACATATTATCATAAATTTTGAAAATATAATGAATCAATTACCCTTACAAACAAAAACTCAAGTAAGATGTAAGAGATCAGGGAAAGATACATGGAACTAACATAACGTGGAAACATAGCTTGAAGAGCTAAGAAAATAAGTAGAATCGAAAAACAGTGGGAAAATGAAGTTAAAATTAGAAGTAATATAAAACAGAATTAACATTATTGAAAACATAATAGGGACATGGATGATAGAAATGATAAAAGGCAAACAGATGAAATTAAAAAGGATGAAAGTATCTACACTAATCAAAGAGAAACATGCAAATTAACCATCACTCTGTTACACCCACCAGCCAATCAGATCGACTATGCAAATTAACCCAACAAAGATGGTGGTTAATTTGCATACACAGGTGCAGAGTGAATACTGAAGATGACTGAAGATGGCTGCGGCCACGGAGCTGGAGCAAGCAGAAGGCTTGGGTTGCTCCCAGCAACGGAGGAAGCCAAGCTTCCTGCCGGCCCTGGTCTCCGTTCAAGGAGTGGCTGGGGGCCTGGGTCGTCAGGGGCAACCCAAGCTTCCATCCCTCCCTGGACTCCGCTCAAGGAGCTGGAAAAAAAAAAAAAGGAGGGGCTGGGCGCAGCTGGAGCTGAGAAGCCATGCCTTGCTGCTACCACCAGACCAAAGGCCTGGGTCCCAGGTGCCGGAGGAAAACGGGTGCCAGCAGCCATGGGAAGGAAGGCCTATTGTGTGAATCTTCATGCAATGGGCCACTAGTTACAGATAAAATAGTTGGCAAGAAAAACATACCTAGAAAATATAATATTTGAAAAATGTTTGTCACTGAAGAAAAGAAATAAAAGAAAAAAAAGATATACCTCAACAAAATTTCAAAAAATATAAAAGACAAGCTATAGAATGAAAATCTTTAGTACATCAGAGGAAAAAATGGGAAAATATCAATATTTTATCTTTGAAACTTCCCAGAAAAGTTACCATCAAAGACAAAGAAAAATTAATTTGGGGATCCAGACAAAAGATCAAGTCATTTATTAAGGAAAAAATATATATATATATGCTAGCCTCACAGTACAAAAAGTTCTGATGCTAGAAGATAGAGATCTTTAATGAAAGAAAATGTAACTGGTGAATTTTATACCCAGATAAACTGTCATTTGAGTATAAAGACACTTTTTCACATACAAGAAGATACATATTTTAATTCTCAGTAGCTCTTATTAAGGAATTACTAGAGGCTTCCTGTCAAGATGGTGGCATAGGTAAAAGCAGCACTTGGAACCTCCCACAACCACATCAAAATTACAACTAAACTATTATTAAAAATCACCTAAAATCTAGCTGAACAGAAATCATATAACTAAGGATCTCGACTGGTAGGAGAAGCAGAGATCCCACACCCACATGTGGAACAAGCTGATCCCACACCCACAAATGTGGTGGTTAAAAATCAGGAAGGATATCTCAGCTTCATGAGACCTCCCTGAAGAGCCAGGAGTCCCAGGTCCACACCAGGACCCTCAACTCATGGTTCCAGTGCTGAGAAAAGAAGTCCCCATAATTTCTGGCTGTGAAATGGATGGCAGCTGGAGTCCCAGGTGGAACTCTTAAAGGGCCCATGCATTGACTGACTTGGATTCACACCTTCTGAGTTCCAGCACTGGGAGAGCAGCTCAAAAGGCACCAGGGACATATGGGAAGGAACTAAATTATCTGCCTTCAGGATAAGGGCTGGACAGGAAGCTTTCTCCCAGACAGAGCTGGCAGGTGGGCACCACATCTGAGTCTCCATCAACCTAGCTAATACTGTATACCCACCCTAATGTTTCCCTGAGACCTTGCTCCACCCAAGCTCACCCAAGCCATTTTTAGTGTATTTTCCATGCAAATGGTCTCTCTTGGTTCATGCTCTGGACTTTCCTAAAATCTCTCAAATGAGCAACATGTGGCCTCTTCACACCTTATACCTCTTGCTTAGTGGCCCCAGGCCCAACACTAGTGGCAGCTGGCCTCAGTTCTCAGCTTGGCATCTCTCAGGATCCTCCAACCCCAGCACAAGTAGCAGACATTTGCAACCAGCTACAGCCCATGCCAGGTGGCCCCAAGCAGGGCAAGCGTGTTGGTTTGCCTTCACCTGTACTACCCAAGAGGTCCCAGAGTCAGTGCACCCACTAAACAGTGTGAGACCACGCTGATTACAACCCAACCACTTCTAAGAACAACACACTCAACGAACAAACTCAGTGGGCACCAAAACCTCACTGAAGCCCCGGCTTTGTCTTCACAACTGTTCAGTGTAGGGTCAATCCTTCCCAGTGATGTGCCAACACTAATCAAAGCTCAATTACAACAGGAGCGTGCACACAGCCCATACCAGGGGTGCACCTGGAGCACCCAATTTGGGTGACTGAGGAGGCTATGCTACTGGCCCTACAAGACACCTACTACATGAGGTAATTCTTCCAACACTGGGATACATAACATCTCTACATAATACATAGAAACAAACCCAGGAAAGCAGCCAAAATTAGGAGACAAAGAAACAGGTCCCAAGTGAAATAACAGGAAAAATCTCCAGGGGAAAAAAATGAAATGGAGGCAAGCAAACTACCAGATACAAAGTTCAAAACAATGGTGATAAGGATGCTCAAGGAACATAGTGAAAATTTTAACAACATAAAAAGAGGACATGGAAACCATAAAAACGGAACCAATCAGAAATGAAGAATACACTAACTAAAATGAAGAATACATTGCAGGGAATCAACAGTGGAGTAGATGAACCAGGGAATCAAATAATGAATTTGAAAGATAAAGAAGCAGGAAGAACCAAGGTGGTGGAGTAGGTAAATGCCGGTACTTGCTGCCTCCCACAGCCACATCTGAATTACAATTAAAATATAGAATAACCATCATTCAGAACCTACAACTAGAGAAGTAAAAAAGAAAGCACACGGAGACTGGTAAGAGGGGCAGAGGCACAAAATGGACTGGTCCAACACCGTGTGTCATTTTTTTAATTAGGAGGAATATCTTGACAGTGGAGGCCTCCCATGAAGAGCAAGGGGCCCCAGCCCCACACCACATCCCCAGCCCAGTGTTCCAGAGCTGGGAAGAGAAGGCCCCATAACTTCAGGCTGTAAAAACCAGCATGGATTGTGGCTGAGTGACATAGAAGCTACTGGAGACCCAGGTAGTCCCTCTTAAGGGTCAGCACATGGACTTACATGGTCCTGCTCCTTCTGAGCTCCAGCTCTGGGGCAACAGCTCAGGGAGAACAAGGGTCATACAGAGAAGAACTGTCCGGCATCAGAGCAAGAACTTGGGGTGGCTCTCTCTTAGAAAGGGGTGCTAACAGGGATCATTGTTCTTGTGCTGAGACCTCCCCCATAGCAGAGCTGACTGGCAGCCATATCTGTGTTTCCATCAGCCTGTCTCACACTGTTCACTCCACTCTGGTGATTCCTTAAGACCCTACCCCATCCCATTTGCAGCCCACCAAAGTTGTTTGCAGTGGTTTTTCCATATGAATGGCCTGTCTTGGCTCATATTCAGGTTTTCCTAAAATGTCTGAAGCAAGCAGCATGGCACCAGTGTACCCCATACCTATCAATAAGAGGCCAAAGACAACTTGGCCTCACCTGGGCACTGCTGGGCCAAACACAAGTAGCAGCCATCTGCAGGTTGCTCTCTAGCTCCTGCCAAGTGGCCCCAGACAGTGGCTGACTTTGCATCTCCCAGGAGGCCCCAGAGCCAGTGTACCCAGTGGATAGCTTCAGACCATGCCAGATCACAACTTTACACATCAATGAATGACACACTCAAGGGGAAGACTCAGTAAGCACCAAAATCCAACTGAAGCAAGTCCTGCTCCATAGGAGTATCTCCTGCACAGCAGCTTCTCCACTATAGTTGCAGCTGGTCCTCACAGCCAATTTGCCTGGAGGTCAACTCCTCCCAGTGACATCAACAGCAACTAAGGCTCAACTACAACAAGACTGTAGACAAAGCCCACGCAGGGGCGCACCTAGAGTGTCCAGATCAAGTGACTGGGTAGGCTAAGCCACTGGGCCTTATAGGACACCTACTACCCAAGGCCACTCTACCAATTCCAGGAGACATAGCAGCTTTACCTAATACATAAAAACAAACACAGGGAAGCAGCCAAAATGTGGAGACAAAGAAATAGATCACAAATCAAAGAATAAGAACTCTAAAGCAAAAGAACTAAATGAAATGGAAACAAACAAACTACTAGATACAAAGTTCAAAACAATAGTTATATGGTTGCTCAAGGGTCTTAATGAGAGCTTCAAAGGACTTGGTGAGACTTTCTCAGACCTTAGTGAGAATTTCAAAGACATGAAAAAGAACCAGTCAGAAATTAAGCATACACTAACTGAAATATAGAATCATTTACAGGGATTCAACAGTAGAGTAGAGGATTCCAAGAATCAAATCAATGATTTGGAATATGAGGATGCAAAAAACACCAAATCAGAAGGGCAAAATGAAAAAAAAAAATCCAAATATATGAAGATAGTATAAGGAGCCTCTGGGACAACTGAAAGTGTACCAACATTCATATTATGGGTGTGCCAGAAGGAGAAGAGAGAGAGAACGATATTACAAACCTATTTGAAGTAATAATGACAGAAAACCTCCCCTACCTGGTAAAAAGAATAGACTTACAAGTCCAGGGAGCACAGAGAGTACCAAACAAGAGGAACCCAGAAAGGATCATACCAAGACACATCATAATTAAAATACCAAAGGTTAAAGACAGAGAATATTAAAAGCAGCAAGAGAAAAGCAGTTAGGAAGAAGAAGAAGAAAAGAGGAGGAGAGATAAAAAATAGAAACAATAAAATGGCAATATATATCCCCTCACCTCTATCCCTCACACTCTCACTCTTCCCTCTTCCCTCCCTTCCAGTCTCTCTAAAAATCAATGGAGCCTGGCTGGCATGGCTCAGTGGTTGAGCATCAACTTATGAGCCAGGAGGTCATGATTCAGTTCCCTATCAGGGCATATGCCTGGATTATGGGCTCAATCCCCAGTGTGGGGTATGCAGGCGATCAGTGAATTCTCTCTCATAATTGATGTTTCTAGAACTCCTTTCCTTTCTTAAATCAATAAAAATGTGTTGTTATTTTTAATCATTGGGGGGGGGGAAATATCCTTGGATGAGGATTAACAAAACAAAACAAAACAAAACAAAACAAAAAAGATTCAGGTTTCCTAAGCTCAGAGTTTTTCTCCTGTAACACACTCCTGTAATAGATGTACAGGTACCATCTGGCCCTCTTCACATTGTTCTTTGGGAACTGGGGCTCAGAGAACTGGTACAAATGCTGATATTCTAGCTATTATTATTATTGTGAATAATAAAGTTCTTTGTCTCTGACCCAGGAGTCTCATGTCTTTTGCCAACATTCATTAAATTATGACAGATAGAAAGACTAAAGTGACCTCCAAAGTCACCAAATTTTCCTATTAGTGGCCTATGATGTCCTCCTCTTGAGTGAGGTTAAGAGCTGTGACTTGCTTATAACCAAGATTGTATGGTAAAGGATGTATATGATTACATGGACATGATTATATTACATATGTTTGTAATGTATATCATACAAGGATACTCCCTTGCTACCTTGAGGAAGGAAATGCTCATTTGGAAAAGTCCACATAGCAGGGAACTAAAGTTCTCCAGCTGAGAAGTGGCAGGAAATGGAATTCTCAGTCCACAGCCTATAAGAAACTGAACTCTGGCAACAACTGAGCGTGGAAGCAGATTCTTTTATGGTTGAGCTTAAATAAGAACCCAGTTCTGGCTAATATCTTGAATGCAGCCTTGCAGAGGACCCAGCTAAGCCATGCCTAAACTTGTGACCCATGGAATCTGTGAAATAATGGCTGTGCTCTGTTTTAAGTCACTAATTTTGTGGTATTATTGTTACTGAGCAATTAATAATTAATACACAGCCTAACTTGGTAGCTTGCAAAAAGGGTTAAATATCAGACCCTTAGCAGTTTTTGACTGTTTTGGAAACAAGGATTGAATATTGACAAATACATGGCTTTTTGGAAGAGGAAGAAGGAGGGCCTTGAGGGATAATTGATGGAAATAGAGGGAAGCCCATGGAAATTGGCAGTAAACATGTTGACCCAATTGTATGGTTAACCAGGCAAGAAATTGTACTCTATGTTATTGCCTGTTAGTGAGGAGGAATTGCCCCCAACCACTCAACCCAATGGTTATAGGCCCAGTCCCAAGAATCATATTCTAAGATCAGCAGCTGAACAATGACTTGGTTATTGCTAACTCTCCTCTGGGAAAGTAGTGAGGCTCTGGTCTACCCCACTGTTGGTTTTTTGTTTATTTGTTTTGGGGGTTGGGGTTGGGTTGTTGTTGTTTTATTAATCCTCACTCAATGATATTTTTTCCATTGATTTTTTTTTTTTGAGACAGAGTGGAAGGGAGGGAGGGAGAGAGAGAGAGAGAGAGAGAGAGAGAGAGAGAGAGAGAGAGAGACATCAATGTAAGAGAAACATCGATGTAAGAGAGACACATAGATCAGGGCCGAGGATTGAGTCTGCAACTGAGGTATGTGCTCTTGACCTGAACAAACCTGGGACCCTTCAGTCTAAAAGTTGACACTCTAACCACTGAGAGAAACAGGCTAGGGCCCCACTGTTTGACTAATATTCAGATTCATCCTGGAGGGTACAGAAGGCACTGGCTTCTGTCAGACAACCATTACAGAGACATCCACTTATACCAGGCATAAAAGGAGGAAAATTTGCAACTACTGTGGCCATAAATCCACAGCATCATGGTCATACCTGAAAATGGCAGCTATGCCTGTGGAGTAAATTTTATTCCTCTCTCAGTTGCCTGGAGCAAAGCTGATGCTTAATGGAGCCCTTGGACCTTGGCCTGATTCCCAGATAGTTGAGCAACAGTGAATCCCAGTTGTGTCCACATGGATGAACCTTTAAAACATAATGCTAAGTGAAAGAAGCCACTCACAAAAGAGAACCCTATATAACAAAAGCCTAATATGCAAATCCACTGAACGGCAGAACAACCGGTCACTATGTCACGCACTGACCACCAGGGGGAAGATGCTCAATGCAGGAGCTGCCCCCAGCCCGCAGGCCCCAGGCTGGCCAAGGCAGGTGCCAGCGGGGGCCTCTGGTCACTCTTCTGGTCACCCCACAGATCGGCCCTGATCGCTGGCCAGACCTAGGGACCCTACCTGTGCACAAATTTCGTGCATCAGGCCTCTATATGATTTTATTTATATCAAATGTCAAGAATATGCAAACCTGTAAAGACAGAAAGTAATTTGTGGCTGTTTAGGACTGGAAGTTAGGGAGGATGGAGCCTGTTGGGGAGAGAATACTAAATGATACAGGATTTATTTTTGAGGTGATAAAAATGTTCTAAAACTAACTGTGATCATGGTTGCACATATCTGTATATATATTAAAAACCATTGAATTGGACATCTTGAGTGGGTAAATTCTATGGTGTGCAAATTATACCTCAATAAAACTATAAAACTATTTTTATAAATTTATGAATAAATAATACATTTGACTCATCTTCCACACACCTTAGTGAGGCAGTTTAGTCACTAAATGTCATTGGTCCCAGAAAAAGATTATATTTTCTCAGATGCTTCCTGAGCAATGATCAGATAAAAGGTGTAGGATATTATATAGATCTATTTTGAAAATTCAGGATTCCACCCCAACAATTCCTAGGCATAATGCTTTTTTTCCCCTTACTGGCACCCTTTGGGGTCCCCAAAATTATAAGCAATGTTTATTTCCAGTGATACCAAATGTGGAAGCCAGTATTAACTTGCCTCCCTCCTGAAAATGTGGTAACCTGCACCCTAGCTATAGGGGTTGGGGTGGGTTGGGGGATCATAAGAAACTGTCAGGTGGTTAAGCAAATGCCACCAATACATCAGGTAGCTTCCATGATTGTATAAGTCTCTTCTAATGGGCCCATAGAGGATTACTCAGGGAAGCATTCCAGAGAGGGTACTGACCTGTTATTTATGCTCACTCTTCAGGCAGTTATCCCTACAATAAGAGTCTTCCAATTAGAAACGGTGATACAAGCCTTGACCCTGACTTTAGCTAAGATGCTCACCACCACCATCTTGGCCTTGGAAGGCATTCAGGTCAGCACAACTCACTGGCTAGTGGTGATATGGATGATATAATTTCTGTAGGCTTTCTCCTTGCAGACCAAGGTAAAGTGTGCTATTACTAAATACATCCTACTATACCTAGATCATTCTCCTGGGCAGAGGAGAAAAAAACGAAATGAAAACTAAAGGAGAAAGCTACCTGGCTTTCTAAGGTAAATCTTAATGATTCATAGGGTTTGTTCAGCTAGCTGAGTCTAGGACCTTTGAAGGCATGGGATCAATACTGCAAGCTGGCCTCCTCCTGATGCCAGGAAATCCTGTTGACAGAGTGGAGTGCTGCTGATAATAGTTTGAATTTATATGCTATATGAGATAAATTGAATGGACTTAGTCCCAGCTCTGTTGCTCAGATTAATCAGAGTGGCATGCTCTACACCAAAAGCTGGGATGGTGTAGAAACAAGGGGTGGATATTATTAGAAAACAATATTTATGGGTGTCTCTTATTTCTGCACTTGAGTGTTTTTTTGTTCCAGGATGCTTGTATACTGAACAGCTTTGGAAAATAGGGATAGTGTCTCCCTTTGGAGCAAGGGACAGGTTTGCTTACAGTCCAGTATAAAGAGAAGGTCTCCCTCCAGAACAAAGGGCAGGCAGGCTTACTGCTTCTGAGAAAAAAACTCAGGGTTCATCTTCTATAATGCAACCTATGGCATGAACAGGTGTCACCTGGTCCTCTTCATATTACCCTGTGAGAATAGGGGTTCAGGGAAACAGTGTAAATTCTGGCTGCTGCTATGGCTATAACTAATGAAATTCTTTGTGTGTCTTTTTATTTTGTTTTATAAATATTTTTTATTGGTTTAAGAGAGGAAGGGAGAAGGGGAGAGAGAGAGAAATATCGATGGTGAGAGGGTCATTGATGGGCTGCCTCCTGCACATTCCGTCCTGGGGATTGGGTCCACAAACTGGGCATGTGCCCCGACTGGGAATCGAAATATGACCTCCTGGTTCATAGGTTGATGCTCAACCACTGACCATGCCAGCAAGGGCCTCAGATCCTTTGTTTTTTTACCCAATAGGCTCATGTCTTCTGACAACATCTGTGAAATTGTGGCAGGCTAAACCTTTAGAGTTAAGAGGTTGTTTCCAGGCCCTTTACAGTTCTTAACTGTGCCTGTGGCCCACAAATTTTTGTATACTCTATTCCATCTATAGTGGATGAGTAAGTGAAGGAATCTGTATTTAAAATCATGTACAAACAACCAAAAATATACACCCTGTCCACAGGTTAGATCCATGTTTCTTAGGAGATATACATTAAGGTAAAACATAGGGTATTAAATATATGATTGAATAAGGCCTATGGGAAAACAAAAGTTACTTCCAAAATATATTTACACACCAAAAAAGTTCTCAATATAGCAGGCCTATTCATTTCAGCTGTCATGAAAGTTCCCCTAATCCTCACAGCCAAATTAATTGTGGTTTGATCCTTAGCAGTCTCTAATAATACTAAAATTGATGCATTAATATCCAACATACTGGTAATTCATCTTCTGCAATAAAAAATTCCCATTCTCATTCTCTTTTTCTCTATCCTACTTTCTCTCTCCCCTAATGTCTCTATATGCTTAAGATTCTCTGTGTGCTAAGAAAAATAACAATGATAATGTTTGAATCCTGAGTTAAAAGCTTAGAGTCTCTCCAATAATAATTTCATTGAACATATATGCAATGCAAGTCACATTAAGAAGAAAAACAAATGTATTTATCCCATATGAATATTTTCTTCCTAGGATGAAATGCTTGCTGACTTCTGCACCTTACAGACAAATTAGAAAGGCAAAATGTTGTCTACTTTTAAGTAGTCTTTTAAAAGCTTTTATTTAAAAAAACAATTATCAGTGGACCAAAATAAGTTTAGAAAAATGATCTCAATTCCACATTGGTCAGATAAGCAACTCCAGTCACAGTCCTTGAAGCTATGATCCAGTGTGACGTGGCTTGAGAAAAAGAGGATTAGGTTGGGGCCATAGTCAACTGGGAGATTGAAGGAGAGCATGGACAGCACAGCAGGAACCATCATGTGTGGGTGACTCAGCAGTAGGTGCCTTCCCTCCCCTTTACTTCCATACTGAGGGTCAGCTTCATGCTGGGGACCATGATCCTTTAGCTGTGCTAGACTCCATCTGGTCCAAATAAAATAACATAACAACATACTCCCCTTGCTCACTGATAACCTTCTTGGGCCTTTGGGTAAGAGGAGAGATGTCACCATAGTCCAGTCACATCTCTCCCAAGAAAGTAGCCCACATTCCTCTAAAGATTCAGGAGAAATGGCCTTCTCCCCACCCAGCCCTTTCCTTTGGTCCCGTGCCTTTCTGTGTCAAGTACCTGGGAGCTGTTCAGAAGAGAAGGCAGCAAAGAGAGAAGCTCTTGCATTCCCTCCCAAAGTGCTGAAATTACCTCTCATCTGTTCCACTGGGCACTGTGAGGTTCCTTAATTAACGCTTGTCAGACTCTTTGAAACGCTTAAATGAAAGGTGCTGGGCAAGTGCCAGGTGGTGATTACTGTAGCTTATCGCACTCTCTTTGGTTTGAAAATCAGCTCAGAATTTTCAGAGTCAAAGCATCTCATGAAACTAGGGGTACCAAGCAACTCTCCTTAAAATGTCTAGTCCCATTTTCAGTTACTTCCAATTCCAGGACTGATTGGAAGCACAAGTAATGAAAGGCTAAAGTGAAAGTGTACTCAGTGTTCAAATGTTATAATAATGACATCATCAGCATAATGCAAAATTAATTCCCCAAACAGGCCCTGCAAATCCTTCCCGCCTTTCTCTCTGTTACTTTGTTTCTATCTGAACTATTTCCATTTCCTGAGCAATAACAGGGCAGGAAAGAAAAAAGAAAAAGAAAAAACCTATAAACCATGATTCCCCTTTTGGGTTTCACCTTTAGGGCAGGTGTGTGACTATCTTGCTCTCACGGTGAATCTTGTCAGTGAGGATGCTTTTCCTGCACTTACTGATTTTACTAATAGGTGTTAGGGCACCTATGAAGTCATCCTTACAGCACTAGCCATTGGCTGGCAGAAAACTACTAATTAAATCAGTAAGTTGAATCACTGAGCCCAGAGCCTGCCTCATTCTGTTGTAATAAGGATCACATCTCACTTCCTTCTGTAACTTGACTACAGCAAGCAAGGATTCACAGAGGGCTGTGGCCTCCAGGTCTCCCTGAATAACCGAAAGCCACGCTCCGTGCCAACAGGTCGCTGTTACCTCGGAGAATGGGAGAAGAGATGGAAGCGTGAGGTCCTGATTTGCAGGAATCTGAAAACCAGGCTAACAGAGCTGAGAAGAGAAAAAGATTTTTGAGTTTTCTGACCTGTGTGTGGATGTTCTCAGATGCTGTAGTTAATGTAAGACTGGG
This sequence comes from Myotis daubentonii, assembly GCF_963259705.1. Classification (NCBI taxonomy): domain Eukaryota; kingdom Metazoa; phylum Chordata; class Mammalia; order Chiroptera; family Vespertilionidae; genus Myotis; species Myotis daubentonii. Next base: position 133,204,005 of record NC_081842.1, read on the forward strand.
GAACAGTCAGGCCCATCTCAGCCTGCCCAAAGCGGATTTCCCATCTAGTTGCGGCTGAAGCCCTAGGTTAGCTCAGGCCCCTGCTCCCAAAGCTCCTTTGCTAAATACCGCACTAACCCTGACAGACCTTTGTCAACCTTTCCCCGAGAGTGACTCATTACTCCCTTCCTATCTTCCCAGAGTTTTATTTTGTTTGGAACTGCAATCCCATTTTTAAAAATCCTATGAATGAAAAGCCATCCATGTTTATTTTAGAAAGCATTCAGGTTATGGAAGTGGCCGCATTTGTTGACTTTTTTAAAGTAGAGACGTAGTTCCCTCTCTGTTACTGTGTGGATACCCTAGGGCTCAATTCACATACGTGTGCTGTGTTTCACTGCCAAAGCAAACATCCGTTTTTCTACAATCACCATAAACCAACCACCCTAGGAAAACCTGCTTTGTTGTCCTGAAGGAGCTATTACTGTTCAGAAGATTTTACAAGTAAGATCTGAGAGCTGGTCTTCCGTTCCTTTATAATTTCTCATTGGGAACTTCCATTTTTATTTATTCTTCCACTTTTAGCACCTGAGTACTTATGGGGTTTGCAAAAGTACATATTGAAATATGCAAATAGTAGATAGCATGTGAGTGTCAGATGCATGGAAATTAAATCAAATACAGGGGTGGGGGGAGAAGCAGAGTGCATTAAAGCTAACTTTATGGCCCCAAGCTGTAGATAAATTGTGGTCTGTGGTAGTTAAACAACAGCTGTTCAGATTTAACATAAAATTATGATAAGGATCCCCAGAAGATAACACTTCTTGAGGTAACAGCATTTACCTAAATGCATCTGTTAGCAAGCAACCCTGACAAGAGTGTTTATGTGCAAGTGTATTCCCATTTGTTTGCCAATGTTCTATCATTCCCATCTCCGGTGGATAGCCTTTCGTACTGCATGAAGTTTATGTTTAGGTCCTAACACAATCTTTTCTTCCGTGTCTAGGCAGGTCAATTTCTGCTTCAGCTGCTTGTGGTCCATCATGGCAAGGGAATGTCGTCAAGGAGACAGCGCGGTGCTGCAGTGCAGGGAGGAAATAGCAGGCTAACACTCTGTTAGCAGGGGTTCATTCACTCTAACTCAGTCATCCTTAGATTCGTGGTGAGCAACAGTTCTTTAAGAGCTTTACACCCAATAAAATTTAAACTTTTATATATTTCTCTTCATTTATTGTGCAAGAGTTTTATTGCAGACACATAAGAAACCACCCAGATGGAATTTCCGAGAGTGGCGACTACCATTTCTCTCAACACCTCAAACCTGTCTGTGTTCTACTTCAAGCCAGTCTGCCTATTCTCTCTCTCCCTCTCCCTCTCTCTCTCCTGACTTGCTCCATCTTTTGCTCTCTCAAGATCTCGGTCTCTGTTTCCTTCCATCACCCTCACCACCATCATACCCACCAAAGTGCATGTCTGTAGCAGGTAGGCTCTATGCCTAAAAAAAATCTACTATATTTTTTTCAGTGAATAAAATTTACCCAATCCAAGAGAATTCATAATTATTTAAACAATTTATATTTTATTTGAAACATGATATACACTTTAAGGATATTCAAGAAATCAATTTCAAACTGAAAACTTTCCCACAAAGCTATATTTATATAGAGAGATAAAATCTGTTGTAGAGCAGACTTTCTGCATGCCCTGGTGCCAAGAAAAATCTGAATGGAAGATTTTTCAAATACAAACTGACTTTTGAAACACTTTGCATTGAACTATAAAAAAGTGAGTTAAGCCTTGGCCAATGTGCACAATGGTTAGAGCATCAGCCTGTGCACCTAATGGTAACAGGTTTAATTCCTGCCCCGGTTGGGGCACCTGCACGAGACAACCAATCAATGTGTCTCTTTCATATCAATATTTTTTCCTCTCTCTCCCTCTCCCTCCCTTCCACTCACTCTAAAAATTAATGGGAAAAAATATCCTCGGGTGAGGATTAACAATAATAAACAACAAAAATGAGTTAATAAGGAAGAATTTTTGTTATTAAAGTAATAGTAAAATTTTTTAAAATGAAATTAACTATAAAATCAGTGAATTGAAATATTATAGTTTGAGTTGTTTTATATTTTTAACTTTTTTAATAATAAAAATTGTTTGCTAACAGTCTTATTGCTTACTATTTAAAATATGAATAAACTTTCCTTTAAGCAATAAAAAAAAATGAATAAACTTTCTTCTGAATCAGAGAAAGTCCATCTGACATTCATAAATTGGGTAACTTAATTGAAAATGTATTCTTAAGAGTGAACTAAATATGCATTGATTTAATGTAAAGTAGAAATGTTATCAATTAACATATATTCATTAGTAATTACAAACCTGCTTAAAATATCATTGTGAAGAGTAATGTATTTTTGATTCACGTGACTCTTCAGTAATACTCACATATAAGCTAAACATATATGTGTTTAATTAGATGACGGGGTTAACTAGAATAGATGAAGAGGATGGAGCCCTCGTGAATGGGATTAGTACCCTTATACAGAGATGCCGGAGAGCTCCCTCAGCCCTCTGCCACTGTGAGGACTCAGTAAGAAGATGGCTGCCCATTAACCAAGAAGAGGACTCACCAGACACCAAATGTGCCAGCAACTTGATCTTAAACTTCCCGGCCTTCACAGCTATGAGAAATAAACTTCTGTTGTTTATAAACCACCTGAACTATGATATTTTGCTATAGCTCTCTGAAAGGACTAAAACACTCTACAAAGCAATTTTAAAAAGACAAACCAATAGAAAAATGGACAAAGTATGTAAACAGACTTCATGGAAGATGAAATTCAAATCGTCAAAAACATTTTTTAAAATGTTCAATCTCAAGAATACTTTAGAAAAACTAAAACTGTGAGATTTCATATCCATAAGATTGAGGAGAATTTTCCAATTCTGACAACACTGTGTTGGCAAGTGTAGGAGATGACAGGAGCTCTCAGACACAGCTGACATGAAAGCATAAATTGATACACACAATTCGGAGAAAATTTTGGGCTACATGTGGCAAATTTGAAACTACTCACAACTGTGACTCAGCAACTCCAAACCTGGAGAAACCCTAGTCAAAGAATTGTCCTAGCAGCATTTGCTAAATAATAAAAAACTAAAACATGCTAAACTCCAGCAAGGATATAATGTATAGAAAGTGATGTATTCATAAAAAAATTTAAAAAGCAGATAAAACCTTCTATCTACTTATCTATATCAGCATGAATAAACCCCAGAACATAAAGTTGAGAAGAAAAAGGAAGTTGGAAGGACAAAAAACAGTTCAATAATCCTATATAATAAAAGCTAATATGCTAATTAGGCAGAACAGCAGAACAACCATCCAGATGACCTTCTGAACGACCTTCTGGATAAAGCCAAGGCCAGTTGAGGCAGGCATGAATTTTATGCATCGGGCCTCTAGTCTTTATATAAAATTGAAAAATACAGCAAGTCCTCAAATAACATCATTTTGTTCAATGTTGTTTTGTTATAATGAGATGCCACAGGAACTTAATTCTTGTTTATATGAGTTAGCCTATGATAAAAATTGGTTTTGCTATACATCCTTTTGTGTAAAGTCACAGAACCTATCAATGGTTTAATGAGATCCTACTGTCCAAATAAAAGAGCACTGGGTGTGGGCTTGGTGGAGGTGGGCAAAGGGGTGGAAATGGGGACACTTGTAATAGTGTCAACAGTAAAATTAAAGTTAAAAAACCATATATTATAGAAATATAATCTATATCTATATATCTATATATCTATATATCTGTCTATATATATATATATATCTACACTAATAAAAGAGGAAAATGGTAATTGGCGTACGATGATACCCTTTTCATTGGCTAATCAGGGCTATATGCAAATTAACTGCCAACTAAGATTGGCAGTTAACTGCCAACAAGATGGCGGTTAATTTGCATATGTAGGCACAATGCAGGGAGGCGAAAGGGAAAGCAGGAAGAAGCCCCCTGCCACTGACAGTGATCGGAAACCCAGGGGGGAGCTAAGAGCTGGGGGGCAGGGCAAAGGCGGCCCTGGGGCCGCCTTTGCCCTGCCCCCCAGCCATGATCGGAGAATCAGGCGCCTTTGCCGCCCTGGCCAGTGATAGCAGGAAGTAGGGGTGGAGCCAGCGATGGGAGCTGGGCACGGTCGAAGCTGGCAGTCCCAGGAGCTAGGGGTCCCTTGCCTGGGCCTAAAGCGAAGCCCACGATCGTGGGGCCGCTGCAGCTGTGGGTCCCTGCTGCCCGGGCCGGACACCTAGGCCAGAAGCGTCAGGCCTGGGCAAGGGGCCGATCCTGCGATTGGAGGGTGATGGGGGTCAACGCCTGAGGGCTCCCAGTATGTGAGAGGGGGCAGGCTGGGCTGAGGGACACTCCCCCCCACACACACCCAGTGCACGAATTTCGTGCACCGGGCCCCTAGTATATATATATATATATATATATATATATATATATATATATATATATATGCCTAAGCGACCATTATGACCAAACGACCAGAACAACCGGTCAACCAGTTGCTATGACACACACTGACCACCAGGAGGCAAACGTTCAATGCAGGAGCTGCCCCCTAGTGGTCAGTGCGCTCCCACAGGGGGAGTGCTGCTCAGCCAGAAGCCGGGCTGTAGGCTGGCATGCAGCTGCAGCAACGGGAGCCTCTCCTGCCTCCATGGCAGCACTACCAAGCGATGGCGGCAGGCAAGTGTTGGCGGCAGGCTCAGTGGGCTGGGATGAGCATGAGCAGCGCAGCACCTGACCCCATCTCAGGCTCCTCCCTGGCTGCCTGCTGCTTGTCGCACTGCTACATCCCTAGGGGGATGTCCCACTGCCGGTTTAGACCCGATCCCCGCAGGCCCGGGGGTCCTGGATTGCAAGAGGGCACAGGCCAGGCTGAGGGACCCCTTCACCCCCGTGCACGAATCTGTGCACCAGGCCTCTAGTAATATGTATAAAGATAGTAGACACCAAATTCAGGAAATTAGTGATCTCAGTTGGGGAGGGAGGAGAACAGGGGACAGGAACTGTCATTGAACTTATAATGGTTTATTTTTTAAGCTGGATGATGAGTACCTTATGTTCACTATGATTTTTGTTTGCTTAAAACACTTTATAATTTAAAATTTTAAATGACCTCTATTAGCCCTTAACCCAGCTTTTCTAGCTTCCCACTAAAATCTATATAATAAAAGCCTAAGAGACCATTACAGCAGAACAACCAGAACCACCAGTCACTATGATGCACACTGACCACCAGGGGGCAGATGCTCAAAACAGGAGCTGCTCCCTGGTGGTCAATGCGCTCCCATAGGGGGAGCGCTGCTCAGCCGGAAGCCAGGCTCACAGCCAGAGAGCACGGAAGCGGTGGCAGGAGCCTCTCCTGCCTCCATGGCAGTGCTAAGGAGCAGTGAGTTGAGTGATAAGGAGCAGTGAGCAGGCAGGCAGTAAGGAGTGAGGGCTCCTGGGCTGTGAGGGGGATGTCCAACTGCCATGGGTAGCAGGCCTAAGCCAGCAGTTGGACATCCCACAAGGGCTCCTGGAGTGCGAGAGTGAGCAGGCCGGGCTGAGGGAATCCCTCCCCCCCCAGTGTACAAATTTTGTGCACCGGGCCTCTAGTCTATATATATAAAAGCCTAACCGACCATTACGACTGAACGACCGGAACAACCAGAACGACCAGTCAACCAGTCACTATGATGTGCACTGACCACCAGCAGGCAGATGCTCCCACAGCCAACCTCCCAGGGTCCCTCACCCTGGCCAACCGATAGGCCTCATTCGCCAGCCAGGCCAAGAGACCCCACCTGTGCACAAATTTGTGCACAAGGCCTCTAGTACATAAATAAAACCAAATAAGACAATATTCAAAATAATGTTTTTATTAGTTTGCTTTGACTGCTATAACAAAATACCACAGACAGCATGGCTTAAACAACAGAAATTTATTTTTTCACAATTCTGGAGAATGGGGGTCCAAGATCAAAGTGTTGGCAGGGTTGGTTCATTTGAGGCTTCTATCCTTGGTTTTCATATCATTGTTTTGTTCTCACGAAGCCTTTTTTCTATGTATGTATATCCCTGGTGTCTCTGTGTATCCAAATTTTCTCTTTTTATAAGGACATTAATCATATTGAATTAGGGTCCACCTATATGATCTCATTTAACATTCTTTGCCTCTTTAAAGATCTATCTTCTAATACAGTCACATTCTGAGCTACCAGAAGTTAGGGCTTCAAGCTATAAATTTGGAGGGAACATAATTTAGCCCATAACACAGTTGAATTCTAAGATCATATACAATTAATATACAACTGACCCCTAGACTCTTGAAGAAAATATCAATTATTATAAGGACATTGGGGTGATTTGAGAATAAACAATCAATAGGTTGCCCATGTTTCACTCAGGAATCAGAGCAGCACTGCCTGGCTCCCAAATCCCAAAGATAGTGGGAAGAAGATTCGCCTCCCACTGCATACTCTTACCTAAAAACCAAGGTTCAGCTATAGTGCTTTGAATCTACTGAGAATGCCAAGCTATTTTCTAAAATATTTCTTTCATTACCTGAAATTGGCATATTTTATATTTCTCTGGGACTTCAAGATGATCACTTCCCCTAACTTTGTAGTATTTTTCTATATTCCTCTTGTTGGTATTTTTCTGTTTTCCCATTTTCATAAAAAGACAAATCTTGTCAGACATAAAACCTTACTCTACCCCTACTCCCTCACCACCCCAAAGTATCATCCATTCTGAGTCGATTAAGTACATGAAAACTCATTTCCCAAAATGCACTGTACCTAGTAGGGACTACACCTCCCAGTATGCAATGTACCTCCGCTGGTCTTCCCAACTACCTGCACCATTTTTGTTTTATTTGTCTTTTAGTTACATTCTCTAAATTGATGTACAATGTGTAAAGGCAAAAATACATCTGAAATGAAATACAAATAGGCTGTATTCAGATTTCTTTCCTTCAGCCCTAAATGCCAGAATACAGTAGAACATTGTTTATAGAATTTTGAAAGAGAGGGGGGAAAAAAACCCTATGACCCTTAAATTTATACCCATGTAAAGCTTCATTTAATGGGTGAAAGGCAACAAAAAGAACCTCTATTATAGGGCAGTTTATTGGTCTTTACTGATTACACAAAAACATAACTTAGCTTTTTCTATGTACATTTTAAAGATGCAGAGAAAAAAGTCATTACCCAAAAATGTTGTTTTCAAATTCTGCAGCCGAGGAACAGTTTGTCCCTGCAGTGCCTCACCCAACTGTTCTTTTTCTGCTTCTGATGCTGTAATTTCCCAGCATCAGAAATGCTTCTTTAGCCACATCTTCACCCACTGTTCTAAATTCTTGACTTCTTTGTTGACCACTTAAAACAAGAAATAATGCTGTTATATGCCAGCATTTACTAACAATGACCAAAATTTTCACACAGCTGATACAAAAAGTGCTCTTTTTGTCCTGCGTGAAAGCAGTATCACCAAGACTAGCATAAAGGACATTTTCATTGCCAAGTTTCTTGGATATTAATTTTTTTCATCTTTAAAATGTATACAGTCATGTGCTACATAACGACATATTAACAGTAGTTCCATAAGATCATAATGGTGTTGAAAACTTCCTATCACCTAATGACATTATAGCCATCTTAACATTGTAGCACACACATAACTCACGTGTTTGTGGTGATACTGTTGTAAACACACTTACTGTGTTGCCAGTTGTATAAAAGTATAGACATGTAATTATGTACAGTACATAATGCTTGATAGTAATAATAAATGTTATGTTACTGGTTTATGTACTTACTGTACTATACTTTTATCATTACTTTAGAGTATACTCTTTCTTTAAAAAAAAAAGGTTTGCTGTAAAACAGTGTGCCATGTTACCCCAGCCTCATACATCTCATGTTCACTGTGTCTCTTGATTGCATCATTTTATCTTTTGCTTTTGATTTAATCTCATGTTGTTTTGCTCATCATGGCCACTTAGTATACAAAATCCACTGATAATGTGGCCAGTAAAAGGCCATGTCAAGTGAATCACCTGGAAACAAAATTAAAAATTATTAAGGACTAGGAAGATGAAAAATTAGTCATGGTCATTGCTTGCCAGTCAGGCATGTGCCATTCTACCATAATTACGATCTTCAAGAACAAAAACGAAGTGATGAGTTTGTTAAAGAATCTGCTTCATTGAAGGCAGCAAGACTAACAAAAAATCGAGAAGGGCTTATATCAGACATAGAGAAACTTCTAATGGCCTACAATGAAGACAGACATAGAAGTGTATTCCTCTCAGCGTCATGATGATCATGGCCAAAGAAAAAAGTTTGTTTGTAATGTTAAAAAAAGAAAGGCTAGACCCAACTATGATGGTGAATTTATTGCTAGCCTGGGTGGTTTAAAGGATTCAAGAATCATTATTTATGACATAATATGAAAGTGAATGGTGAGTCTTTGAGTGCTAATGTAAAGGCAGCTGAAGAATTTTTGGAAACTCTAGATAAGTTTATTGTGGAGATAAATTATTTGCCAGAGCAAATATTCAATATGTATGGAATTCCCCTATTTTGGAAACAGGTGCCTGAAATGATTTTCATCCAAAAGGAGACCAAATCAATGCCAGCTTTCAAGACTTTTTAGGGTAAGATAACAGTCTTGCTTGGGGGCAGTGTTGCAGGTTGTAAGTTGAAACCCTTTATGATCCTGCACATTGAGAATCCCAGGGCCTTTAAATTTATCAACAAGAATACAGTGCCAATGTATTACAGAAGAAATAAGAAGTCATGGATGACCCAGCTCCTCTTCCATCATGCCCTTCTGAATTGTCTTGCCAGTGAAATGGAGAAGTACTATTTGGATTCACATAACTTTCAAGATTTTGATTGTTGTCGCCCTAGCCAGTTTTGCTCAGTGGATAGAGCATTGTTACAAATATAGAAGCTAAACAAAACCCCAGAAACCTGCATTCAGCCAGCCAGGATCTCAGAGCTGGAGTTGAAACAGTGTTTCAATTATAGAACCCAAACAAACCAGATACCTGCTTTCAGCAGTGGAGGCCTAAGAGCTAGAGCCAAGCCTCAGAGCTAAAGCTGGCCCAGAATAAAAAAGAAAAAAAGGAGCGGTTGGGAGCTTCAGTCACCCGCCAGCCTGTAAACAGCACTCAGCCCCTCACCCAGACTGGCCAGGCACCCCAGTGGGGACCCCCACCCTGAAGGGTGTGTGACCAGCTGCAAACAGCCATCATCCCCTCACCCAGGCTGGCTAGGCACCCCAGTGGGAACCCCCACCCTGATCGGGGACACCCTTCAGGGCAAACCAGCTGGCCCCCACCCATGCACCAGGCCTCTATCCTATATAGTAAAAAGGTAATATGCCTCCTGACACTGGGATCAGCATGACAGGGGGCAGCGCCCAAACCCCCTGATTTCCCTGCAGCTCTGTGTGTGACAGGGGGCGGGGCCACAACCTCCCTATCCTCCCTGCTCTGTTTGTGACAGGGGAAGGCACCCCAACCCCCGATCAGCCCTGCTCTGTGTGTGACAGGGTGCAGCGCCCCAACCCCCTGATCGCCCTGCGACTATGTGTGTGACAGGGTGCAGTGCCCCAATCCCCTGATCGGCCCTGCTCTGTGTGTGACAGGGTAGAGCCATAACCTCCCCATCAGCCCTGCCCTGAGTGTGACAGGGTGCGGCACCCCAACCCCCTGATCTGCCCTGCTCTGTGTGTGACAGGGGGCAGTGCCCCAACTCCCCTATCGGCCCTACTCTATGAGTGACAGGGAGGAGCTCCTCAAACCCCTGATCGGCCCTGCTTTGTGCATGACAGGGGGGAGCTCCCCAACCCACTGATGGGCTCTGCTCTGTGCATGACAGGGGGAGCTCCCCAACCCCCTGATCGACCCTGCTCTGTGTGTGACAGGGGGTGGCGCCACAACCTCCCCATTGACCCTGCCTTGAGTGTGACAGGGGGCGGTGCCCCAATCCCCCAATTGGCCCTACCCTGAGAGTGACTGAGGGTGGCATCGCAACCTCCCGATCCACCATGCTCTGTGCATGACAGGGGGCAGCACCCCAACTCCCCAATCAGCCCTGCTCTGTGCCCGACCAGGGTTTGCACCTAGGGATTGGGCCTGCCCTCTGCCACCCGGGAGCAGGCCTAAGCCAGCAGGTTGTTATCTCCCGAGGGTTCCCAGACTGCAAGAGGGCACAGGCCGGGCTGACGGACCCCCTCTCCCTCCGAGTGCACAAATTTTTGTGCACCGGGCCTCTAGTATATATATATATATATATATATATATATATATATATATATATATATATATATTAATATGCAAAGTGTCCCCTCTGGAGTTCGACCAACCGGGAGTTCGATTGCTCACTATGACGTGCGTTGACCACCAGAGGGGAGCATGGAATGAAGGAAGGCCCCAGCCGGTAGCCGGCAGTCAGCAACCACTAGGGACCCTACCCTAGCCCTGGGCTGGGGCTGGGGCATATTAGAACCCATGAGGAGTGGGAAGAGGAGGGCACTGTCTCTTTATGAATACTAATAAGGACTCTCATTCCACTGGTTATAATATGCATGAATTTTGTGCAACAGGCCTCTAGTAAAAATATAAAGAAAGAAAATATTTTGTATAGCTGTACATATTTGTGTTTTGAGCTAAATGTTATTATGAAAGAATCAAAAAGTTAAAACACATTAAGTTTAGCCCTGACTGGTTTTTCCCACGTGCACCAGTGGGGTCCCTCGGGGTGGCCTGAGGAAATCAGTCCCCAATTTACACCCCTAGTCTCACAGCACCACAGCCCAGCCTGGCACCCCGCCTTAGCCTGGTGCACCCTCACCTGCTCCACCATCTTGCCTGTGGGGCAATCAATCAGGGCCGGGACACCTGCCCAGTTCCTTCAGTGCCTGGGAGCCATCTGCAGGGTGATCGGTGGGACAATCAGGCCCCTGCTAGCATCCATCTTGGCCTGGGGCTGCCCAATCACCTGCTTCACCATCCTGCCACGGCCCTGCTGTCATCAGAGCCCACAGGGGCCAGAAACACCTCTACTGCTGCCTGCTGCTGACATCATATTGCCGATGCCCACCATGTTCTGTGCCACCCCATGGTAGTCAGCGCACGTCATAGTGAGCAGTCGAACTCCCTAGTAAAATAACTGCCCGAGGGAACAATTTGCATATTAGGCTTTTATTATATAGGATTCTGTATTTTTACTGCACCTTTTCTATGATTAGATACAGAAATACTTACCATTGTGTTACAATTGCCTATAGTATTCAGTATAGTAACATCCTGTACAGGTTTGTAGCCTAGGCTATACCATATAGCCAAGTGTGCAGTGGCTACATCAGCTAGGTTTGTGTAAGTGCAGTCTCTGATGTTCACACCGTGATGGAATCCCCTAACCACCCATTTCTCAGAACATATCCCCGTCATTAAGCAATACATGATTGTATTGAGAAACATAAGTATGGTTTTATATATAATTCATAAAGACCAATAAACTGACCTATGATATATTTTATCTGACACAAATCTCTCTCTATTATCATCTTCCTTCTAAGACTTGAGGATATTTCTACTTAATTATGATTTTAAAACTATATTATATGATATTGTTGCAAAGAACAAAATCCACTCTAGCTAGTTTAGCAGAAGCAGGTTTATTACAAGTTTTAAATGTAACGTAAAACTGGATTGCTGGGAAGGCCAAGAAACAGTCTCAAAGTTAGGATTCAGGACTGACTCCCAAAATTCCAAAACTCAGTCACCAAAGGAGCCCCTCTTTTGTAATGAGGAAGCCTCCTGCCAAACAAGGAAACTGTCACCTTTTGAACTTCACCCCCATCACCCCAACCAAGAAGTCAGCTATGACTTCTACCAGCAAAATGCCCCTCCTCTCCACTCACTCCCCAACTCTGCAGCTCAACATGGATGCTGCAGCAGAAACACCAATTTCCCGCCCACCCGTGCTTGCTAGGAAAACTGAACAGAGGGAATAACTTCTGTCTCACTTTCACCTTCTAAATCTTAGGTAAGTGCATCTAATTGATTTACTTTCTAGACCCTAAATTGTACTCAGAACCTTAGATGCAAGAGATTCCAAGATATGTACCAAAATGCACAGTAGACAAATGTTGGAAAGGATATTGAACACTGATCTATCATATTCACAATAATACAATACTAATCGTATTTTTAAATATATAGGAAAGAAGATTAATGCACAACATGATTCTTAGGGTCCATTCAAATCATCTGGGGAGCTTGTTGTAACTGTAGATAAGGGTTATAATATTAATGATATTAATAATGATATTAATTGCTGACATTTGATTTTATGCTATGTGTCAACCAATATTCTACATACTTTATAAGCATTATGCCATTTGATCCTTATAACAGCCCTAAGGTATGTACCCTTTTTAATCCTTAATTTACTAATGAGAAAACTATAGCAGAAAGAGGTAAAATAATATGCTCAAGGCTACATACTGTTGAGAGATGGAACCAAGACGGTAATCTGGACAGCCCTACCCCAGAGACTGCCTCTGCTAGATATTTTATTCAGCAGTGCTGAGATGGGGTCCAGAAGATGATGCTTTTAATAAGCTCTCCAGGGTGATTCTCATGAACACCAAAGCTTTAATAATATTCAGTATCTTCCAGTTTTAGATAATTATCATGTGTTCCTCTTGTAATTAGGTAAATGCTCTAAGTATTACAACATATATATCCTGCATGTGCTATACGATCATTGCATATAAACATAGTACATACTGCTCAAGGGCTGAAAGTAAACACCCCCAAGTGTTCCAGGGTTTACTTTTGTATGGTGGGAAAATGAATGATGTTTTGCTACCTTCTACTTTTTGTATTTCCCAGGTGTTCTGTGACTAGCATTATTTTTATTCTATGTTTACATTGATCAAGAATCAGCTCACGGATAGTTCACAAAGGCATCCAAGCGCTAAAAATGTGATCTCTTTTCACTTGTTTTTTACTTCTTTTTTTCTTGCCCTACCCAGTGCAGTTTTATATTATAAGATTCTAAACTGGAATAGTCATGTAAAGTCCCCTCATCTTTTGATCGAACTAGAACAAGGGAAACAAAATATTTATCATACAAACTTAGGTCCTTAGGTTATGATTGGAGACTATAAAAATGATTTGAGATGCCAATTCTGGACATGTATGGCAATACCTGTTGAGCACACTTTATCTTTCTCTGTTCCCTCTTAACTGTCCACCTCCAGTTCTTCTCTTCCGTGAGGCTGAGGAAGCCTCGCGCTGCTGTGAGGTGGTGATTTCTCTGGAGCACAGCTGCCCAGGTGGCAGCCAGCACCATTCGCCGGCCGGCCCAGCTGCTGCACAGGCCCCAGCCCACCACACACTTGGCGTCCACGGCTGCCACCGGCCTCGCTCAGCCACCGTAATACATCATCCAAGCAAACATTAATATTTTACCTCCGTTATCAAGTGTGCCCGTTCAAACTTTTATCTAAAACATTCTTTATCATCTTTTCATTAAGTTCTCAAGAGCTAATGGTTTCTGAGTTCCCCGGGTAAGGATGATGTTCTGAATAATGAAAGCTCATTATTTCTCCACAGAATGCTTGTTAATTCAAATGATGATATTAAAACTATAGTAGCCTTTAGCACTGGGGTGATTTCTAGCATACTTTATCATGTATCAATATATACTCTGTTTGTCAAAACTGCCCAGGGCTGGGGCTGACATTCTCTCTGGAGGAGTCTAGTGCTTCAAAAGGCACGGAATACACCACGGTGACAACTTGCAGAGTTTGCGCCTCTAGGAAATGGAAAGATGAAACCTGAAGTGCCACTGTCTTCCTTGATTCCTTATTAGTATTCATAAAGAGACAGTGCCCTCCTCTTCCCACTCCTCATGGGTTTCCCTTTTGAATGGAATAAAAGGAAATCAATATTTTGAAAAGGAAATGCACATAGGGGATTCTACACATGAGACGTTATTTATTTTCACTTAACTGGTCCCAAAATAACCTGCACAGACACACACGCAAAGGCCGGTTTAGTTATTGCTTGGACACACGCGTGCGTACACACAGGTTGCATTCACCTCGATGCTTAAGGTGGTTGATGATATTCTTGAGCAGGAAGTATCGGTTCTCTGGGTTATTTTTTTTATGGAGCACGACTTTGTTCACTGAGTTTTGGGTCTTGCTTAATCTCATCCTAGTTTTTCTGACCAAGAGGATTCCCACAGTTGCCACATTGCTGTCGGTTCTAAGGTCGTCAAACTCACACTCTTCCCCTTCTTAACTTTTTTATTAAGGTTAGATTGTGATTGAGAAGCATGCTGCCAAGAGGGCCGCTGAAAAGTCAGCAGCCACCCTATTCTCATCTGCATGAACCACGCTACTCCCCGTCAGTGGACTTCCCATCTCATTTCTCTCACTCTCCACCTTCCTGTTATTGCAAATCTTGGCACAAAATAGAAAAGTGCTTCCTTCTGGCAGTTTTCACAAGTCTTCTATATGTCCCGCATTTTTGAAGCATCTGAAACTCCCCCTAGCAGGTCTCCAAGGAGAGGGCAGCTTTGCCAAAACTAGGTATTTTACTCCCTGAAATGGTGTCAAATCTGAAGACTCTTATCTGAGCTTCCCTCTAGAACCTGGGAGGAATTGTAATTTTGAAAACCATGTCATTCTGTAAGTTGCTCGGAGCTCCAAGGTCAATGCATGAGAGCATTGGTGTGTGCTATAACATGCATTTCTGTGCCACTGTCTCTTAATTACCTCTCCTGTGGAAGACTGCCTGGGCGCCTGCCCACAGGCACTATCGTACCGACAGGGTGAACTTTCTGCATCCTAGTTGCACTTTAGAACAGTAACTATCCAAAAGAAAAGGATCTACATGCGTTACTATCATTATATTAATTATACCACTCAATATGTTTTGCATTTTACATTAATCATACTAGACAATAGAATAATGCTTAGAAATAAAAGTCACTCTGTTAATCCAATATATTAATGGTAAGGAGCATCTGAGCTAATTTATTGTAGAAGAGCAAATGCATTCCCAGAATATTTCAGTCATTGGGTCAATTTAAGAAAAATGTGGTCTGAGAAAAATATGTAGGTCATTTCCCACTGCATTCTTGGTTTTAAATATTCTGACCCCATATCAGACTATGTGTCTAAACATCTTAAGGGGACTCATACATTCCAATTGTTGATTCAGAAAATGTAGTCACCATATAGGCAGGGAACTGCTTGAACCTCTTCCCAAAATATAAAAAGAGCTTCTGTCCTAATACAGAGAAAAAGGAAGCAGACTTAGATGAAATTAACATAGTTAATTGATCATGCTATTTGGTCTAGAAGCCTGCTAAGTAGCCTCTTTCATACAAGACCCCCCTGAAGCCAATTTTTCTCACTATTTCCAACCTCATTCTCACCCATGCAGTCTTTTAAAAAAAAGTTTTATTGAAAATGGGCAACTTTAGGACAAATTAAACATGAAACATCTGGAAAATTGACTTCTTGACACCTAAAAATAGCAAATTAACTTTCAAGAGGGAATAATGTTTAGTGAGGTTGACAAAAAATGGGGTAGAAAGCTAAAGTAAGGGAGTATACTAGGTAGATTTCATTTCCAATCAATTTCATTTCAGTCAGGGTTTTATTCAATTTATATTTGTAAAGGACAAAGTCAATTATAAATATTTACATGGTTACCACTTATAAGTTCTTTTTTAAAAAATTCATTATTATCAGCAATGAAAACATAGAGGTAAAATTAATTTTACCACCCTTACCGCCAAAAAGTAAGCAAAATTGAATGCTGTACATATGAGAATATATTATTTTAAGTGTTGGGTTTATTTTTGTTTTTAATGCATAAATACAAAATTATTTCAGTGAATCACAAGTTCGACCTTACATGTCATCCTCAACTACTCAGAATATATCATATTAACTATCACAAATAAATCTGCATTGTCTGCTGAAGTTCTATAGACTGTCCTACTAAGCTGAATATTTTTGCTGATCTCTATCTAATAAAAATATATTTGTTCATGATCTGCAGATTATTTCTATAAAAGGAAATGTATTCCTCTTTCACACTTTTTAGATGTATGTGTTGCTATCTATAGTGTAGAGTGGGGATTTTTCTTATAAAGGGCCAGAGACTACATATTTTGGACTATGGGGACGATATGGTCACTGTTGCAACTACTTAGTCTGTCAAAGTGCAAAAGTAGCTGTAGATAATACATCAGTGAATGAGCATAGGAGTATTCCAGCTAAACTTTATTCATAAAAACAGGCAACAGGCCAGTTTTGGTCCATGGAATATAGTTTGTTGACCTCTCTGAAAGAAAACCTGTCTTAGAAGCATTTGATTTATACAAAGAGCTATTATAATTATTTGAAACCAGTCAGTAAAGTTAGCATTAGGAACATAATTATATTGCTTAATCATTTGTAATGAAGTCACTTAGAGTTTGATTCACCATCAGTTCTGATTGTTCCAGCACATAAATGATTCACTAGACATATGACTTTGTTTATAAACACTCACAGAAATCAACCCACTAGCTGATGATCAATTGGGCTCTTGACCTCCCTAAAACCCGACCTTCACATTAAAACATTAGAAAGAGCATCTGAGGAAGAAAAATCTGATGTGATATAATTGTTTAAATCAACCACTCATGCTACCTTGAGTTGTTGCAATTCTATAAAGAAGCCACAACTGTGAATTTTTAAATTTATTGATCGATTTGCGAGAGAGAGAGAAACATTGATTGTTTTGTTGTTCCACTTATTTATGCATTCATTGGTTTATTCTTGTATGTGGCCTGACCAGGGATCGAACCCACAACCTCGGTGTATTGGGATGATGCTCTAACCAACTGCACTACCTGGCCAGGTCCACAACTGGGTTTTTACATGGTGAAAATAATGTCTTGAGTGATCTGTCTGCAAAATGTATCAGAAGAACTTAAGAAGACCTGGCACTTTCTTCTAGGATGTCACATGCTTCATGGAAGGTCTATTTCAGTCTTCCACATGAAGTAAGTTAGACCCCCTCACAAAGTGTAAAAGAATCTGAGGAACAAAGGGCATGGTTTATCCAAAAGTAAAATGCATCCATAGAATATGAACTAACTCAGAATTTTTAAGTTGGAAGAGCCCTCAGAGATTATGTAGACTAGAGTTCTTAACTTTGGGCCTATGATTAAACTTCAGTTGAGTTCCAAAAATTTCTACAATAATAGATAAAAGTTTATTATCTGAGTATTAAAATATCTATTTAACTTTTATCTTTTGTGAAAGTCTATTACATCTATCAATTCTCAAAGAGGCTGTTACCCCTTATAGTGGGTTGAATAGTGACCCCTAAAAAAGTACGTTTGAGTCCTATCCCTGTGCATGTAATCTTCTCTGAAAATAGGGTTTATGCAGATGTAATTAAGGATCTCAATATGATATCATCCTGGATTTACAGTGGACCCTAAATCCAATAATAAGTGTCCTTATAAGAGACAGGAGAGATCTGAACACAGAGAAGACCATGTAAAGACAGAGGCAAAGATGGAAATTACGTTGCCACAAGCCAAGGCACACCCGGAATCATCAGGAGCTGGAAGAGGCAAAGAAGGCTCTTCTCATGGCACCCGGAAGGGGATCATGGCCTACCCTGTGATTTCAGACTTCTAGCTTCCAGAACTGTGAAAGAATAAATTGATGCTGTTTTAAGTCACCTAATTTGTGGTACTTTATTATGGCAACCTACAAAACTAATACACCCCTCAAAAAGTTAAGACCCGAAGTCACTCCTGAGGCTCAGCAAGTGTCACAGAAGTACCCTAAAAAAAGAAAAAAAGAAAGAAAAGGAATTCTTACCATTTGCAACAGCATGGATGGAACTGGAGAGCATTATGCTAAGCGAAATAAGCCAGTCAGAGAAAGGTAAATATCACATGATCTCACTCATTTATGGAATATAATGAACAACATAAACTGATGAACAAAAACAGATCCAGAGACAAAGAAGCATTGATCAGACCATCAAACCTCAGAGAGAAGGTATGGGAGGATGGGAGAGATCAACCAAAGGACTAGTATGCATGCATATAAGCCTAACCAATGGACACAGAGAACGGGGGGGTGAGGGCATGAGTGGAGGGGTGAGGGAGCAATGGGAGGATAAGGACACATATGTAATACCTTAATCAATAAAGAAAAACAGTAAATAAAAGAAAAAAAGGAAACGAAAGAAGTATCCTAAAATAACTCAGCAGCTCAGAGCCAGAACAATGGCCTAGAAATCAGGTACCCTAACTCCAACTCAAGTGCTCATTCCTTAACTGTATCATAAAATCATGTGCTAGCCTCTGTGTGGAAAAGCAAAACAGTGTACATTCTGATCACTGCCCTCAGAAAGTTTACAATCAAGCCATGGATAAAATACACAAGTTTGTTTATTATTAAACAAGAAGTGTAGCAGTTTCAAGCACAGACTGAGTCCAGACTTCCTGGTTTCATCACCAACACTGTCCCTCACACACCAGTAAATCTTGGGCAAGTTACTTAACATTTCTGTGTTTCAGTTGCTTTACCTGTAAGTTTGGGTGAGTGACAGAACCCATCTCATAGGGTTGCTGTGACCATGAAGTGAGCTGATACATGGAAAGAGCTGATGACAGTAACTGGCCCAGAGTATTGTTATCTTCAAGGCTCTGTGTTCTGTGCTGAGGATACCACAGTGAAAACAGTCCTTGACGTCAAAGAGCTTATGTTGTTATGTTCGTGGAAAATGTCTTTTTCCAGTAAGTACCTGATGTGCTGGAACAATCAGGCAATTTCAATGTAATATTTGAAAAGTAACCTAATAAGTGTAATAGCTCTCATCTTGGGACCATATGCTCATGGGGCCAGGAAGGGTTTCCTAAAGGAGTAGGCAGGTGCTATTCCCAAAGGTGGGGTAATAGTTGCTACTACCTTTTCTTTGAAGTGGCAAGGAGTAGATATTTTAGGGTTTTCAGGCCATACTATCTCTGTCAAGACTACTCAACTCTACCATTGTAACACAGAGCAGGCATAGATAACATGTGAATGAATACAGCCACTGTATTTTGACAAGATTTTGCTTATGACAATAAAATTTGAATTTCATGTAATCTTCCTTTGATATTTTTTTACCATTTAAAAATGGGAAGACAATTTTTAATTCAGACAGTACAAAAACAAGTACTCAACCAAATTCAGCCTAGGGATTTCCTCTGCCAACCTTTGTGCTATTTGGTAGCAAGTCTGATGCTCTCCCACCCCTACCTAAGATTTGCCTGTCTCCAAACTAAATATTCCTGGTATCTTCATCTGCTTCTTATAAGACATTATAATACCTTTTTGCTATTCCAGTCTAAAATTGCATTTTTTATTTGTTTTTATCTTTTTCTCTGTGTGGTCATTATCCACACATATTGAATTATTTGCTTGACCATATCCTAATCTACTTAAGATTCACTTTTAACCCTCAAACCAATCCTTAAAAGTATTGTTAATATATCTCTTACTTTGTTCCAGAAGCTAATATTATCCCTGTTTTATAGATGAGGAAAATAAGGCTCACAGAAGGCATGTGGTTAGAAAATGACAAGAAGAGAGAACTAAGATGGCAGTGTAGATAATTGCCAATATCACCACCTCCCACAACGACATCAAAATTACAACTAAAATACAGAATGACCATCATTCAGAACTGCCTGAAATCTGGCTTAAAGGAAGTCCTACAACTAGAGAAGTAAATAAGTCAGCACATTGAGACTGGTAGGGATAGTGGAGGCACAGAATGAGCTGGTCCAACACCCACGTGAGGTATTTATTAATCATGAGGGATATGATGGCTGCAGAGGCCTCCCATGAGGAGCAAGGGGTCACAGACCCACACCAGACCACCAGGCCAGGGTTCCAGAGCTGGAAAGAGAAACCCCATAACTTCAGGCTGAAAAAACCAACAGGGATTGTGGCTATGTGGCAGGAGGGTGTGGGAGTCCCAAGCAGTTCCTCTTAAAGGGCCACAACACATAGGTACTCAGATTTAATCTCTCTGGATTCTAGCACTGGGGCAGCAGCTTGAAAGGAATCTAGGACATTCGGGGAGGAACTGTATTGTTTGGCATCAGAGCAAGAACTCAGGGGCAGCTTTCTCCCAGACAGGGGTGCTTGCAGGTATCATTGTTCCTGTGCTGGGACCTCCACTGTGGCAGCCATATCTGGATTTCCATAGCTTGGCTCACACTATTTGCTCTGCCTTGGTGATTCCCTGAGGCCCCAACCTATTCAATTTGCAGCCCCACTCGAGCTGTTTGCAGTGGTTTTTCCAAATGAATGGCCTGTCTTAGCTCAGGCTTCTGACTTTCCTAAATTTCTTAAAGCAGCACCTAGCATCAGTATACCCTATACCTATCAATAAAAAGCCCAAGACCCAGCACTAGCTTCACAGCTTGGCCTTTTGTGAGCAAGTCCACACCCAATAAAAGTAGCAGCCATGTGCAGATCACTCTGTAGCTCCTGCCAGGTGGCTCCAGACAGTGGCTGACTTTGCACCTCCCGGGAGGCCCCAGAGCCAGTGCACCCAGTGGGTAGCTTCAGATCATACCAGACTACAAGTCTACACATCCACAAGTGACACACTCAAGCAGCAGACTCAGTGAATACCAAAGCTCACTGAAGCAAGTCCTGCTCCAGAGGGGTGGTGTCTCCTGCACAGCAGCTCTTTGACTGTAATCTCAGCTGGTCCTCAAAGCCTATTGGCCTGGAGGTCAACTCCTCCCAGTGGTGGCAACAGAAATCATGATTCAACTACAAGACTGTGCTCATAGCCCACACAGGGGCACACCTAGAGTGCCTAGCTCAGGTAAGTGGTGAGGCTGAGCTGCTTGGCCCTACCGGACACCTACTATACACGGCCACTCTACCAATTCTAGGAGACATTGCAGCTCTACCTAATATGTATAAACAAACACAGAGAAGCAATCAAAATGTGAAGACAAATGAACATGTCACAAATGAAAGAACAGAAGAAATATCCAGAAAAAGATCTCAATGTAATGGAAGCAAGCAAACTACTAGATACAGAGTCCAAAACAATGGTTATAAGGTTTCTCAAGGGACTTGATGAGAGCTTCGAGATTAGTGAGAATTCCCAAGACATGAAAAAGGACCAGTCAGAAATTAAGCATACATTAATTGAAATAAAGAATAATTTGTAGGAATTCAACAGTAGAGTAGAGGATTCTGAGTATCAAATCAATGATTTGGAATATGAGGAAGCAAAAAACACCCAATCAGAAGAACAAAAAAGGAAAAGAATATAAAACTATGAAGATAGTGTAAGGAACCTCTGGGGTAACTTCAAGGGAAAGAGAAGAGAAAGAACAAGATATTAAAAACCTATTTGAAGAAATAATGACAGGAAACCTCCCCTACCTAGTGAAAGAAATAGACTTACAAGTCCAGGAAGCACAGAGTCTCAAACAAGAAGAACCCAAAGATGCCCACACCAAGATACATCATAATGAAAATGCCAAGGATTAATGACAATGAGAGAATCTTAAAAGTAGCAAGAGATAAGCAGTTAGTAATCTACTATCGGCTGATTTCTCAACAGAAGCTTTCTAGGTCATGAAGGGAGTAGCAAGATATATTCAAAGTGATGAATAGCAAGGACCTACAACCCAGATTACTCTACCCAGCAAAGCTATCATTTAGAATTGAAGGTCAGATAAAGACCTTCACAACAAGAAAAAGTTAAAGGAGTTCATCACCACAAAAACAATATTACATGAAATGTTGAAGGGTATTCTTTAAGAAGAGGAAGAGGAAGAGGAAGAAGAGAAAGAAAAGGAAGAAGGAGGAGGAGGAGGAGGAGGAGGAGGACGACGAAGAGATAAAAATATGAACAATAAAATGGCAATAAATACATACCTATCAACAATTGAATCTAAAAATCAAAATAAATGAACATGGAATCTAATGAGCAAAATAAACTGATGAATAAAATAGAATCAGAGACATGGAAACATGGAACAGACTGACAAATATCAGAAGGAAGTGAGACACAGGGAACAGAGTAGGAAGAGATTAACCAAAGATCTTATATACATTACCTATGGATACAGACAACAGGGTGGTGAAGGCCTGGGGCAGGGATGCAGGGGAACCAGGTGGAGGGGGGCAACTGGGAAGAGGGAGGGGGTATATCTGTAATAATCTCAATAATAAAGATTGAGATTATTGAAAAGAAAATGATAAAACAAAGGATTTGAAGATGGACTTCCTAACTCCAAGTCCAGGCTGCTTTACACCACACCATGTCCTCTGTATCTAGAGGTTTTGTAACCCTATAGGAGGGGAACGAGGTTGATCCAGCATGACTCATTAGGCACCCATGATTCCTCTAAAGATTGTCACTTCTCCTTCTTTGGAACCATCTTTTCAATAGACAGATCTAGCATCTTACCAAGAATTAGAATCAAAATCATAGGATTGTAGGTTGTAGAGTCATCCTCTTGCCTCTTTGGGCTATCAAAATCTTAAAGAAAGGGAAATCAGAGCTAAATCAGGATTAAGAGTGAAAAAAGGATGTTGGTGGAAGGCAGGATGGGATTAACAAAGCAGTTTGTCTGCAATATGCCCGAATCTATAAATGCAAACTAGCAACTGACATATTTCAGGAAGTGATATTAGGCACCATCGTCATAGTGGAAATAAATAAATAAATCTGTTTAGTTAACATACTCAATCCTGTTCCTCCAGTCAAATTTAAACACAGAAATAGATTTCACCCATATTCCAAAGTAGACCAAACAGATAAAAAAGGGTCTACTTTGGAAACTGCTAGTAGTTTCTGAAGACAGTCGGCTGGCCCTAACTTACTGGCATCATTTTGATACATCTAAGATATAATTCTAAACTTTAGAAAGTGAGTCCTTTTTCTAACATGACTGAGAAACTGTCTTTGGAAATAGTTACAAGAGAGGTTTTTTTAAGAATATTTTACACAACTGTACCTTTGGAAGAGTAATTTTCCTCCTCACACTGTAGAAAACATAATTTGGAAGTATACTTTTGAGGGACTTGTGTAAAAATCAGTCATACTACTTTATAGTCTTTGGACTTGCTTGTCAAGAGTTCTTTCCTACCCTGACCTCTGTGGCTCAGTTGGTTGAGTATCATCCCATGCACCAAGAGGTGGCTGGTTTGATTCCCATCGGGGGCACATGCCCTAGTTGCGATGTTTCTCTCCTTCATCAATATTTCTCTCTTTTTTTTTCTCTCTCTCTCTCTCTCTCTCCCCATCTCCCTTCCTCTCTTTCTCAAATCAATAAAAATATATTTTTGAAAAGAGTTCTTTACTTCCCTTTTTAACTAGATTTCAATTTTAACCAGCAATTTTAAGGTGATCTAGTGTCTTCATGACCATGAGAGTCATAAAACATTGTCTTGTCCCTTTTCTGTTTTAAGTTTGTCTTAATACTGTTGGCTTTTCTTTCATGAATTCAAATGCCACCTTTCAATGTAGACGAGATCAGGCGCGTTCAGGGTGGTACGGCCGTAGACACCTTTCAATGTATATTCAAGTACTATTCAAAAATGCTGTTGGATTTAATAGAGCCTACCAATAACTCTGCTTTTCCTAGAACATGCAAATAATGGACAAAAGATACTTCATGATTTAGGGATAGATGCTTTCATTAAAGTTATCCATGTTCCAACAAGCAAAGGCTCTCTCTAAGGAGACCTGCTCAAGACACATTAGTTTACATCCACTGGCCTGGCTTGTGTAAATGCCAACCCATTGTTTACAGAGCATATGCCAGAGCCTGGTGTCAGACTTGTCCTAGCTCTGTTTCATAAACACCCAAGTCTGACCACCCAAACCCTGGCAAATAGTTTTCTGGCTCCCAGCTATCATGACTTGATTTATAATAGCCCAGCCTAGTCAACACAGTTATGAAAGAGTTTTAAAAAATGTTTGATGTGCAGGAGCACCCAAATACATTAAAAAAAAAAAACTCCTGGAAAATATCAAGGGAGAGATTGACAACAATACAATCATAGTAGGGGACTTTAATACCCCACTGACATCACTGGATAAATCCCCTAGACCCATGGTCAGCAAACTGTGGCTCACAAGCCACATTCGGCTCTTTGGACCCTTGAGTGTGGCTCTTCCTAAGCCTTAGGAGTACCCTAATTAAGTTAATAACAATGTACCTACCTATATAGTTGAAGTTTAAAATATTTGGCTCTCAAAAGAAATTTCAATCGTTATACTGTTGATATTTGGCTCTGTTGACTAATGAGTTTGCCAACCACTGCTCTAGACCAGTGGTCGGCAAACTGCTGCCCCTTGAGTGTGCCTCTTCCAGAAAATACCACATGTGGGCACACACATACAGTGCGATTGAAACTTCATGGCCACACTCAAGGGGCCAAAGAGTCTCATGTGGCTCGCGAGCCGCAGTTTGCCGACCACTACCCTAGACAAAAAAAATCAGGGAAAAAACCCAGCAATCCTAAATGACTCACTAGATCAGATGGACTTAATTGAGATCTTCAGAACATTTCACCCCAAAGCCATGGAATATATGTTCTTCTCAAGTGCACATGGGACATTTTCAAAAATAGACCACATATTGGGTCACAAGAAAAGACTCTCCAAATTCAAGAACATTGAAATCATATCAAGCATCTTCTCAGATCACAAGGGCATAATATTAGAAGTAAACTACAATAAAAACAATTTAAAAAATTCAAACACTTGGAAGGTGAATGGCATGCTTTTAAACAATGATTGGTTGCCAAAGAGATGAAAGAAGAAATCTAAAACATCCTGAAAATGAATGACAATGAAAATACAACAATCCAAAATCTATGGGACCAATGAAAGTAGTTCTGAGAGGGAAGTTTATAGCTCTACAGGCCTACCTCAAAAAACAAGAAAAGATAGTACTAAATCATATGACTCTACAACTTACTTAAAGAATTAGAAAGAGAGCAATAAGAGAAGCCTAGAGTGAGCAGAAGGAAGGAGATAATAAAGAACATAGCAGAAATAAATGACATTAAGACCAAAAAAACATTACAAAAGATCAACGAAACCAAGAGCTGGTTCTTTGAAAGGATAAACAAGATTGATGAACCTCTAGCCAGGCTCACCAAGAAGCAAAGAGAGAGGACCCAAATAAACAAAATCAGAAATGAAAGAGGAGAAATAACAACAGACTCCACAGAAATACAAAGGATTGTTTAAAAATACTATGAACAACTCTATTCCAAAAAACTAGACAACTTAGAGGAAATGGACATATTACTAGAAAAATACAACCTTCCAAAACTCAATCAGGAAAAATCTAAAAATCTCAATAGGCCGATAACTATGGAAGAACTTGAAGCAGTCATCAAAAAGCTTCCAACAAACAAAAGCCTGGGGCCAGATGGCTTCACTGGGGAGTTTTACCAAACATTCAAGGAAGAACTAAAACCTATCATCCTCAGACTATTCCAAAAAGTTCAAGAGGAAGGGACACTTACTTCCAAGCTCATTCTATGAAGCCAGCATTACCCTAATACCAAAACCAGATAAAGAAAACACAATGAAAGAGAATTACAGGCCAATATCCCTCATGAACATACATGCTAAAATCCTCAACAAAATTCTAGCAAATCAGATCCAGCATTACATTAGAAAGATCATATGCCTTGACCAAGTAGGATTTATCCTGGGGATGCAAGGATGGTACAATATCCACAAATCAATAAACGTGATACATCACATAAACAATTTGAGAGATAAAAATCACATAGTCATATCAATTGATACAGAAAAAACATGTCACAAAATCCAACACCCTTTCTTGATAAAAACCCTCAGCAAAATGGGAATAAAGGAATCATACCTCAACATAATAAAAGCTTTATATGACAAACCTACAGCCAACATCATACTCAATGGGCAAAAACTAAAACCATTTCACCTAACAGGAATGAGACATGGATGCCCACTTTCACCACTCCTGTTCAACATAGTTCTGGAAGTGCTAGCCATAGCAATTAGACAAGAAGAAGAAATAAAAGGTATCCAAATTGGAAAAGAAGACGTAAAACTGTCATTATTTGCAGATGACATGATACTGTACATAGAAAACCCTAATGACTCCATCAAAAAATTTTTAGACTTAATAAATGAACTTGGCAATGTACCAGGATACAAAATTGACACCAAGAAATCTGTGGCATTATTATACACCAATGTGAACTTACAGAGAGATTAAAAAACAATCCCATTTACCACTGCACCAAAAAAAATTAAGATACCTAGGAATAAACTTAACTAAGGAGATAAATGACCTGTACTCAGAAAACTACAGGATGTTGAAAAAAAGAGATAGAGGAAGACATCAACAGATGGAAGAACATACTATGTTCATGGATTGGTATCATTAAAATGTCCACATTACCCAAAGCAATCTATAGATTCAATGCACTCCCCATTAAAATACCAAAGGCATATTTCACAGTCCTAGGAAGAACTCTCCAAAAATTCATCTGGAATAAAAAAAAACAAACAAACAAACAAACAAACAAACAAAAAACGGATAGCTGCAGCAATCCTGAGAAAGAAGAACAAAGTAGGAGGGATCTCAATACCAGATATCAAGCTGTATTACAAAGCCACTGTTCTCAAAACTGCCTGGTACTGGTACAAGAACAGACATATAGACCAATGGAATAGAACAGAGAACCCAGAAATCAACCCAAACCACTATGCTCAATTAATGTTTGACAAGGAGGCAAGAGCATACAATGGAGTCAAAACAGTCTCTTCAATAAATGGTGTTGGGAAAATTGGACAGATACATGCAAAAAAATGAAACTGGACCACCAAATTGCACCATACAAAAAAACAAACTCAAAATGGATAAAGGACTTAAACATAAGATGGGAAACCATAAAACTATTAGGGGAATCCACAGGCAGCAAAATCTCAGACATATGCCAAAGCAATATCTTCACTGATACAGCTCCTAGGGCCCTGGAAACTAAAGAGAAAATAAACAAATGGGACTACATCAAAATAAAAAGCTTTTGTACAGCATAAGAAACCATCATCAAAACAACAAAAAAGCCCACTGCATGGGAGAACATATTTACCAATGTGACGTGGCCCACGAGTTTGGGGCGATCACCTTCCTGGACGAGGTCCATTCGGTGGGGCTGTACGGGGCCCAAGGCAGAGGGATTGGCGACCGGGATGGAATTATGCCAAAGATGGACATCATTTCTGGAACACTCGTCAAGGCCTTTGGCTGCGTGGGCGGGTACATCGCCAGCACCAGCGCCTTGATTGACACGGTGCGCTCCTACACGGCCAGCTTCATCTTCACCACCTCCCTGCCGCCCATGCTGCTGGCCTGGGCCCTGGATTCCGTGCGCATCCTCAAGAGCGCCGAGGAGCAGGCGCTGCGCCGCCAGCACCAGCGCAACTTCAAGCTGCTGCGGCAGATGCTCATGGACGCCAGTCTGCCCGTGGTGCACTGTCCCAGCCACATCATCCCTGTCCGGGTGGCAGATGCTGCTAAAAACACCGAGGTCTGTGACGAGCTCATGAGCAGACACATCTACGTGCAAGCCATCAACTACCCCACGGTGCCCCAGGGGGAGGAGCTGCGGCGGATCGCACCCAACCGCACCACACCCCCCAGATGATGGGCTACTTCCTGGAGTGTCTGCAGGCCACGTGGAAGTGCGTGGGCTGGACCTGAAGCCACATTCCTCTGGCCAAGTGCAACTTCTGCAGAAGGTCGCTGCACTTCGAGGTGATGAGCAAGCGCGAGCGATCCTACTTCTCCGGCCTGAGCAAGCTGGTCACCGCACAGGCCTGAGTGTCCTGAGCTTGGCCCGCTGCCTGCTGTCCCTCCCACATAGCCTCCAGTGTCGTCTGTCTGCATGGACTAAATTATTAAATTTTAGTCTATAGTGAAGGCACAGTCCTGAAAATAAATTCTTGTTTACGTGAAAAAAAAAAAAAGAACATAAAACCAATAAGGGTTTAATCTTCAATATTTACAGGGAACTCATACAACTTAACAAAAGGAAGGTTAAACAACCCAATCAAAAAATGGGCAACTGACCTAAATAAATATGTTCCGAAAGAGGACATAAAGAAGGCCAAGAGACAAATGAAAACATGCTCCAAGTCACTAATCATCCGAGAGATGCAAATCAAAACGACAATGAGGTACCATCTCACACCTGTCAGAATAGCTATCACCAACAAAACAACAAATGACAAGGGCTGTCAAGGATGTGGAGAAAAAGGAACCCTCATGCACTGCTGGTGGTAATGCAGACTGGTGAAGCCACTGTTGAAAACAGTATGGAGTTTCCTCAAAAAACTAAAAATGGAACTCTCATTTGACCCAGTGATCCACTTCTAGGAATATATCCAAAGAAACTAGAAACACCAATCAGAAAGGATATATGCACTCCTATGTTCATAGCAGCACAATTCACCATAGCTAAGACTTGGAAGCAGCCTAAGTGCCCATCAGCAGATGAGTGGATTAAAAAACTGTGGCACATCTACACAATGGAATACTACACTGCATTAAAAAAGAAGGAATTCTTGCCATTTACTACAGCATGGATGGAACTGGAGAGCATTATGCCAAGCGAAATAAGCCAGTCAGAGAAAGATAAATCACATGATCTCACTCATTTGTGGAATATAATGAACAACATAAACTGATGAACAAAAACAGACAGAGAGACAGAGAAGCATTGATCAGGCCATCAAACTTCAGAGGGAAGGGAGGGGAGGGCGGAGTAAGGGAGAGTGATCAACCAAAAGATTTGTATGCATGCATATAAGCCTAACCAATGGACACAGACACCAGGGGGGTGAGGGCATGAGTGTGGGGGGGGAGGGGCAATGGGAGGATAAGGACACATATGTAATACCTTAATCAATAAAGGAAAAAATGTTTGATGATCTTAATTTACTTATTCATTACAGAAAAAAATCAATATGATCCATTAACAAGGCTTTATCAGAATATGAAGTGTTGCAAAATTTAAATATCACATAGGGACCTGAATATTTAGAATCTCTTATATCAATTTTATGAAGACTCTGCCCCTTCTATCATAATACCTATTACACTGTGTCAACTTTTTAAATATAATACATGTTATGGTACCAATTTTTTACATACTTGTGTTATTTATGACTGATGTCCCTCAGCTAAAGCCAGCTAAAGCTTCTTCAGCACCAGGAACAGTGTCTAGCACATAGTAGGCATTTAATATGTATATTTAATGGTGGAAGGAAAGAAGGATGGATGAATGGATGTATGGGTAAAGCCATATCCCTATTATGAACATCTAATGGTATAACCATGAAAAGATAATAGCACATGCACACTGTTAAATAAAATTCAAACAACCTGTTAAAAAAATATGACACTAATTAGGAAGATTTGAATACTGAATATTTTATATTAATAAATCATTATTTATTCACTTAGCTATAGAATGTATTATACTTATAATTTACATATTAAGACATTTTAAAACATAACTAGAGGCCTGGTGCATGAAATTCATGCGTGGGGTGGCATGTCCCTCAGCCCAGCCTGCACCCTCTTCTATCTGGCACCCCTCGAGGGATGTCCGAATGCCCTCTCACAATCCAGGACTGCTGGCTCCCAACTGCTCGCCTGCCTGCCTGCCTGATTGCCGCTAACTGCTTCTGTCTGCCAGCCTGATCATCCCCTAACCACTCTCCTGCCAGCCTGATCGATGCCTAACTGCTCCCCTGCTGGCCCGATTACACCTCACTGCCCTCCCCTGCTGGTCTGGTCACCCCCAACTGCCCTCCCTCCCCTGCAGGCCTGGTTTCCCCTAACCTCCCTCCCTGCTGGCCTGATCGCCCCCAACTGCCCTCCCTTGCAGACCATCTTGTGGCAGCCATCTTGTGTCCACATGGGAGTGGCCATCTTGTGTGTTGGAGTGATGGTCAATTTGCATATTACCTCTTTATTAAATAGGATGATGTCTGGGATTTGTCTCAAGATCATCTTGGCTCAAAGGGATGACAGTGAAGGGAGATATAGATGAAACAATATTGGCCATGAGTCAATCATTACTTTGGATATATGGAAGTTTATTATACTACTAGAGGCCCGGTGCACAAAAATTTGTGCACTGGTGGGGGGGGGGTGTCCCTCAGCCCCACTTGTGCCCTCTCGCAGTCTGAGACCCCTCGGGAGATAACAACCTGCTGGCTTAGGCCCACTCCCGGATGGCAGAGGGCAGGCCCAGTCCCCTAGGTGCCTGCCCCTCAGCTCCTGGTTGGCCTCAGAGCAGGGCCAATTGGGGAGTTGGGGCACCACCCCCTGTCATGCACAGAGCAGGGCTGATCGGGAGGTTGCTATGCCACCCCCAATCACGCTCAGGGTAGGGCCGACTGGGGGGTTTGGGCGCCACCCCTTGTCACACTCAAGGCAGGGTCGATGGGGAGGTTGTGGCACCACCCCCTGTCACGCACAGAGCAGGGCTGATCAGGGGGTTGGGGAGCTCCCCCCGTCACGCACAAAGCAGGGCCGATCAGGGGGTTGGGGTGCTGCCCCCTGTCACCCACAGAGCAGGGCCGACTAGGGGATTGGGGCACTCCCCCCCCCGTCACACTCAGGGCATAACTGATGGGGAGGTTGCGGCTCCACCCTGTCACACACAGAGCAGGGCCCATAAGGGGGTTGGGGCACCTTCCCCTGTCATGAACATAGCAGGGCAGATAGGGAGGTTGTGGCCCCGCCCCCTGTCACACACAGAGCCACAGGGTGATCAGGGGGTTTGGGCGCTGCCCCCTGTCACGCTGCTCCAGGGGCCAGGAGGACTTGCAGCTCCGCTGATCCCAGTGCTGGGAGGCCTCGCAGCTCCACTTGACACAGGGGCAGTGAGGCCTCGCTGCTCCGCTGATCCCAGTGCCGGGAGGCCTCGCAGCTCTGCTGATCCTGGTGCTGGGAAGCATATTACCATTTTACTATATAGGATAGAGGCCTGGTGCACAGGTGGGGGCTGGCTGGTTTGCCCTGAAGGGTGTCCCAGATCAGGGTGGGGGTCCCGCTTGGGTGACTGGCCAGCCTGGATGAGGGGATGATAGTTGTTTGCAGCTGGTCACACCCCCTTCAGGGTGGGGGTCCCCACTGGGGTGCCTTCCCAGTCTGGATGAGGGGCTGAGGGTCATTTTCAGGCTGGCAGGAGACTGAAGCTCTCAGTCTCTCCTTTTTTTCTTTTTCTTTTTTTATTCTGGGATTTATTTACCTTCTATGGCTGTCACTGGAACTGAGAGCCAGCTTTAGCTCTGAGGCTCTGCTCCAGCTCTGAGACCTCGGCTGCTGAAAGCAGGTATCTGGTTTGGCTTCTATAATTGAAGCACTGTTGCAACTCCAGCTTGGCTGGCTGGCTGAAAGCATGGGGTTTGTTTAGCTTCTATAATTGCAACATAGTTGCTTAGAGTGCAAGCTCAGAGCCCAGCAGTGGCAGGCAGGGAACCTTGGCTTCCTCCTTCACTGGAGCAAGCAAGCCTCCTGTTCGCTTCAGTTATCTGGCTGCTGGCCGCCATCTTTGTTGGCAGTTAATTTGCATATCATCGTGATTAGCCAATGGGAAGCATGTCAGAAGTATAGTTAATTACCATGTTTGTCTATTATTAGATAGGGTTGTCTTTCATTTGCATATATTTGAATTTTATAGTAAAATGTTAAATACTCAAGCCATACAAAATGGCAAACAGCTAAAAGTAAGACTCCCTCCCATCTCTGAACTTTATGCTCATTCAATGAAAAGGAAAAACAAAAACTACTAAGCATCTAAAACACACCAAGCACTATTTCAAATACTAGAGACACAGCTATTAGGAAGCAGTTGCTTGCTAGTGGGAGAAAAAGGCAATAAATAAGTTAATAAATAAATACATGAAACCATTGAAGGGAGTGATAGGTGCCTAAAAATAAAAAACACCTTCTCCCTCAAAGCAGCCAGTGTTACCAGATATTCTAGGCATTCACCAGCACACGTGTATATGTGTGTGTGTGCATGTGCTTCATGCACTGTTTTATTGTACATACTCTCTTACTCGGAATGTCGTGCTGTTCTGTACTTTGCTTCTTTCCCTAAACAACACATCCTAAAGGTCAGTCTATGTTCAGACTGGGATCTCTTCAGAACAAGGTCCCCATGGAATTTCTTTGCATTCCAGAAATTGGCACAGTGCCTGGCACCTGTCAGACCCTCAGCAAATGTTTGATGAATTGAATACCTAATCACTGGGCACACCAGCTTCCCATCCTATCTGCACGTTCGTCTCTCTTATTCCATGGCTTCTAAGAGAGAGTTGCAGAGCTGCATGGTGCCTGGCACATTGAGGGCCCTTAACAAATGTTTATTGGAGGATTAAGCATGTGATGAGAATTACACGGCAAAGCCTGTCAGATGAACTTCTCATTAATAATAGCTGATCACCTGGTGTACTGAGCCAGGAAGTGAGGGTGTGCTGAGGGAGTCCCTGGTGTGGCCAGGGCCTCTGATATTGAAGAAGCCACAGCTATGTTTGCTGCACATGTCACATGGCCTGGGTGGGTTTGGGTTTGGGGAGGGCTGTTTTGGTTTTCTGCTTTTGTAACCTGCTCAAGCTTCTTCAAACACTACTGCTTTTTAATGTTTGCCCCCATAATCACCTTTAGGTCTCAGCAGATCTCATGGAGCTGTGCATGAAATCATCGGAGATCTTTTATGTCACTGCATCTTTCCTGAAAGACTTGGATCCTGTAGGATCCAATATGTTGTGTTCATTTTGAAGAATGTATCATAAACTGTCACAGTGATTCTACTGCTATTTTGCTGGACAGCATTCACAGCAGAAAAGCTACGTGAGTGATGTGGCCACTAGATAACGTAAGCCCTAAACTTTGTTTAATCTTGAATGGTTTGAGAGAGGTTAGGGGTATTTAAATATGTCCTTTTTTTAAATAACTGTTACTGAATGAAAACAAAAATTGGAGTAAAATAAGCTACTGTAAATTGGAATTTATTTATGTATTTCCGGGTGTGACTCATATTTTAGGCAATGCCCTATTTGTGTACACAGCTGTGGAATGTGAAAATATTCTTACCACTAATGCATCGAAGTCAATACATTGTGCTTCCTTTGCAGATTACATTATTTGAAAGATGAAAAGGTCACTTCAACAAGCAGACCTCTTTCTCATAGTTCAGGATCTCATTGAACTCTCTCTTTAAAATGTCACAAAAAAGGCTCACTTGAACTAACATTAGGGTTTAGATTGGGTGGAAGCTCAGATCTTTCCATGAATGGTGTGTGCGCTGAGTTGTGTACGTTTGTGTGAAGATAGGAGAGTGAGTCCAAGCACACAGAGCAAAAGAGGCTAGAGAATATATGCAAGTTTGAAATAAGAGGGGAAGATAACAAGTAAATGTTCTTTTAAGTTAGCCACCAAAATAATTATAGGAACAAGAACTGGCCAAAATACCTGAGGCCTGCCAAGGCAGCACACCTTTGTCTACAACAAAATACAGACTGGCAATTTAGAGCACAGACACTTATTTCCTCACAGTTCAGGAGGCTGGAAGTCTGAGGTCAGAGTGCGAGCATGGTGAGAGCCCTCTTCTGGTTTGTGGCCAGCCACCTTCCCACTGTGCTCTCACATGGCCATTGCTCTGTGTGTGCACATGCGCTTGCAGAGGGGCACAGGGAAGAGAGGGGGCGGGAGAGAGAGAGAGATCTTTGTCTTCTTTTAAGGACACTAATCCCATTCTCATGAGCTCATCTGAATGTCTTCACTTCCCAAAGTCCCCACTTCCAAACGCCACCACATTGTGAGGAGGGCTCCAACATGTGAAGTGTGGGGAGACATGAACATTCAGTTCACAGCGCAGTAAAATAATTTTAGCACTTTGTAACTGTATTTCACTTGGTTGTTCTGAGAATCTGTGTGTTTACAAAAGCCGTTTTACATTATTGCTTTGGGATGATCACTCATTTGACATTCATGAACTATTTATTTTCATGTACTCTAGGCCAGGTGCAGTCATGAGCCTTGGGAGATGCAGAGGAATGAAACTAGATGCTGTGCCCTGTCCTCAAGGGGCTCACAGTTCAGTGAGAACTGGAGAAAGACCATGAACAAGTAAAAAATAAGTAAATAAGCAGAGGAAAATAAAAATAAATTGCCACCTGTGATCTGCAGGGAAGGACAGAAACAGGGTACAGTCCTAGAGAAAGGGGTGGGGGAAACGGGGATCTACTTCAGATGGGGAGCTTAAGGAAGGCCTCTTTGAGAAGGTGATATTTAAGTTGACATTTGAAATATAAGAGTGTTCCAGCAGAGGGAATGCAGATGTGAGGTCCTCCGGGCAGAGGAGAGATTGGCATATTCTAGGAACCAAATGAGGTCCGAGTATCTGGGACAGGAGTGATGAGAGAATGGCACAGTGTGAGTCTGGGGAGGTTGGCAGGGCAAGACTGTGCCAAGCCTTGCAGGCCAAGGGGAGGCGTTATTTATTCTAAGGACGATGGAAGCCGTCATCCAGCTTTAAGCTGGAAAAGAGGTGATCTGCTTTGTGTGGCTTTGCACTCTCTAATTCCAGTGAAGCAGTGTGTAGATGGAGATAAAGAACGCAGGAAGAGACAGAGACAAGTGTTGGATGATAGAGACAGAAGCAACTTAGATATTTTGAGTGCATAAGGATTCTTCCAGCATCTGTAATCTTAGAAAACTATTTTTAGACCTAGCAATGTGACTTAGCCCGGCTGGTGTGACTTAGTGATTGAGCAACGACCTGTCAAGGGCACATGCCCAGGTTGCAGGCTCATCCCCAGTGTAGGGCATGCAGGAGGCAGCCAATCAATGATTCTCTCTCATCATTGATGTTTCTCTCTATCTCCCTCTCCCTTCCTCTCTGAAATATTTTTTCTTAACTTTCTTCAGGGGATGAAGGAACTGTGTGCATTCAACGGACATTTGCTGGATGTCAACCGGGAAGGGCCACATGGTGGAGGTTTGAAGATGAGTAAGATAAAAACCCTGTCCACACAGAGCTCTCTTCGGGCTAGTCAAGGACACTGACAAGTACACAAAATGGAACCTGTTAAGAGCTCTGAGAGGAGTCATCATGGAGTAGGAGGAGGATGTGGAGATTGAGCTCAGCTATGAGGGCAGGTAACAGTGAAAGTCCAGTTCACAAAAGAGATGATGCTTGAACAGACCTCTGAGGAAAGAGGAGACTGTTTCTCAGGCAGATGGAGTTGGGCACAGAGAGGCAGCACAGGCAAGAGAGATGTGTGAGCAGGGCAGACACAGCCACCACCCTGGTGAGTGTGGGCAAAGCACTGGATCTAGGTGGCAATGTGATCAAGTACCAATACAAAGAGGGAAAGAAGACTAAGATGGATGTCTTTAGAAAGAAGTGGGAAGAACAGTTTGCAAAGAGAATAAAGACAGAAATAGAATCTGATGCAATAGCCCAGGTAACAGTTGGTAAGTGAAATCTGCGGTAAGATTATGAGATTCATCAAGGCAAGACTCCATGAGCTTTTTATCGTATTCTCTAGGACACCAGGTACAACAATGAACACATGATATTTCTGAATCATTGCTAAATTGGCTTGAGTAAATATAATTGCATAATATACCAAGTGTCCAGTTCTAGATTCAGTATGATATTATGCTAGTATGGAAAGGCAAAGAGCTAGGTGCTCCTTTTACATATTTATAAGGCTCACACAGGTTAATGTATATTCTTGACACCACAGATTTATTTCTATGTTAATTTACTTTCAGAAAGCATGTATAACCATAATACACACGGTGAGAAAGTAATTTTATTCATATGTTCGGACATAAAAAATATCATTATGCAGTCTAATAATCCCAGTTGACAATCAGAATCATTTTTTTAAAAAAAGATACATTAAGAAAGAATTCAAGAAAAGCAACAGCCAAGCTCTGATCTGGTTCTTCCGCTTTGCTAGGTGGCACTGATTGATGCCATCAAGCGCAGTCATTTGCAAGCCCCTTTCATGATCAATGCCAGGCCTCATCGCCTTTGTCGCCTTTATACAGCCTCGTGAAAGGTTGTCTCAACATTTGCATGTGTGTAAGGAGGTCTGGGAAAGAACTCCGACTGCCCTGCTGCCGTGCTTCGCAGGCAACTGGGAAAGCAGTTTGTCATTGTTTTCCTGATTGTTGTTTGGTTGGTTGGTTTGGTTTTACCCATGATGACAGCACAGGTGTTGGTCCCGGAGATACCAGAGTACTGCTCTACACCATTAAAATCCAAATGGGGTGATTTCAGATGTTGATTCAGATCTTTTCCAAAAATGAGAAAAGGCATTTTTTACTCCGTTTGGATAACTTTGAATTTTTCTAAAGGCATTTAACCTCTAAAGGGATGGATGAAAGTCAGTCAGGGAAAACCGGTCTCCATGATCTCTGCCAAGTACCCGTGTCCAAGAGCAGGCCAGCCTCTGTCCAGCCAGCGAGCTGTGAGCCAAGCGTGCAGCCTGTCTGCATCACTGAGCGCCACGTGTCCCTCCACCCTCACTGAATGGACAGAAGACATGCTTCCACCATTTGAAACCCCAGATAACTGAGAGAACTTGATGGTTTGAGGGGTTTTCTTTCTTTTTTCGTTCTCACTTCTCTTCACACCTGAAGTTTAAACAAGTGATGCATCTCTGGCGCTTTCTGCAGCCCCTCATCAGCCCCTCCTTTGGCTGAGCCTCCACTCCATGGCCTGGCATGCCGGAGAAACTGGTTCTACACACCCGGGGGGAAATGACAGCTTTTCACAGCAAGCTGCTGGCTCATAAACAGCAAGAGGAAGGAGGGGAAGCGTCCGCACACGTCCCAACCTGCCTCTTCCAAAATGTCAGTGCAGCCAGCTCGGCAGGGAACTCTTCAGGGGGCATTAGCAACTCTTTACATAACTTTGTGAAAAGTAGCTTTATAGTGTTTACAGCCTAAACAGAGCACAGGTGACAGCCCTGCCATTCTGATGCCTCCAAGCAAGTGGCCAGCTCACCCCTCTGCTGAGGACTAGGCAGTCTTTTCTGAGTGGCCCTGGGAGGCAAAGAGGGAATGGAGGACAGAGCTAAACATCAGGGAAGTTAGCTTAGTAAAGAATGAGGTGTCCAAAACCCTGGCAAAAAGCCTATTTTTTTATGCCAGAGGTGAGAAAGGCAACTGCTTTTCCTGGAACTTTCTCTGAATGTCACACTGTTCAGTGCAAATGTCTGCTACACACACACACACACACACACACACACACACACACACGGTGAGCTGGGTGAGCTCCTGGACAAGAGGGGCAAAGTAAGTACACAGTAGATATAATTTGTTTATAAACACCTGAGCGCTGAAAGGACATAAATGCATTCAGGTTTTGTTTAGTTGTTCAGCTGTTCATGGAAAGTGCATGGCATGCCAGCAAAATGCCCCCAAATGCACATTTAAGTCCTTTTAAGGCCATACTTCAACCTGGAAGATACAAGTGAGCTTCCAACTTAATCACTTTATAATTTGGGCTTTAAAAACTAGTATATATCCCTGTAAGACAATGAGAAATATAGTAAATATTAAAATTAAAGGTCTGATGTTCTTCATCTACCACAAGTATTTATAAGCTCCATAATGTCCAACTCTTGCACAAATTGAGCTATTTGCAAAGGTTAATACTTACATGCTACTTTCTGGGCATTTGGTTGGCCTTACATTCATTTCCCCCCGTGGATAAATAAATATTCTTCAGACTTATGGAGAAGAACATCCTGTCTCCCCCAGGAAGTAAATTAAGATAAATCAGAAATAAAGAAGAAATAAATATGGTAATTCAATAGGAAAAGTATACAAACCATCACATCCAAGCACTTTGGCCTCAAATGTAAAGATAAGTACTTTACTACCTCCTAGAAAAATCCATGCCACTTCTTATACAAATCCCACACTGCCACTAGGACTTTGAGTTAGTTCAGTATAGACACTCCGCCAGACATAATGTATTTGATTAAGCTTCTGGCTTTTTATCTTCAGACTGGTTGGCTAAATTAATTCAAAAGTCTCAGGAATATGAGAAACAATGGCAATAACTCAAAATTTTTCATTATCTGTTCTTGGCTGTGTCTTCATTTGTCATAACTTCTGGGCTATCATAAAGGAGCTGCTTCTGTCTTTTCACAGAATTTGGAGTTTACTCTTTCTGGGTATTAGCTTCAGTCCTGGGCTATGTAGCCGAGGGGAGGGTGTGAGCTCCTTCTTCATGGGAAGCCTCAGACTGATGCATGTAGCACCCCCTACACCAAGCCTGCCTTTGCCTCTGATCTTTCCAGTCTTAGCCACCCACTTTTCAGTTCACTGAGAATCAGACCATTAGGGAAAGGATGAGGGAGAGCGAGATTTTCCAAACTGGAAGTGATCCAAGTTTATAAAAATCCAAGAGTCAGGATAATTAAAAGCATGCTTTATAATGTAAGCTATTCTTGTGGAAGGAACAAATAGCCTATAGTAAGTTAACAACAAAATTTCCTATAAATATTTACAGCCATGCACCTCATAATGAAATTTTGGTCAATGATGGACCTGCATATAGGATGGTGGTCCCATAAGATTATAATGGAACTGAACATTTCTATCATCTAGTGACATTATAACCATCTTAACATTGTAGCGCAATACATTACGTGTTTATGGTGATGCCAGTATGAACAAACCTACTGTGCTGCCAGACATATAAAAGTGTAGCACATACAATTACGATGGTAGGCTGCATCATCTGGGTGAGTGTAAGCCTACTCTATGATGTTCACACAATGATGAAATCACCTAACAATGTAGTTCTCAGAACGCAGCCCCATGGTTAAATGATGCATGATTGAATTTCCAGAAATGTGTGTCTTTATGGGGTGTTCTCCATCCTCTTCCTCCTTTTGTAGGTGTTTATCCATCTTCTTACTTAAGGCAGGGGACATACCAATAAGGTAAAAAAAGCCACCTAATAAGTCTTGCTATGGGTCAGTTAGCATAATAATGTACCAGAGTTTTAATACAGGAGCTGGTCAATACTAGCAAGAGAAAGAACTATTCATCTTGTAGATGTTTCACTTAGAGGAACATGATTATAAATAGTCAACCCCCTAATCCCCTCTCCACCAAGGGGGAAACTAGAATGGATTTATTGATGGTTAGTTGAGCCCTGAATAAAGGCCTGGAGTATGGTAAAAAGACAAAACTGGTTATAGGGAATATAAGAGACAGAGACCAGAGAGGTGACTCCCTAATACTCATGGGAGGTAGCATCTGAATACACAGGTGAGTTGTTTTCTCTTCCTGGAATCCTCATCTCCATAAAAGGCATATGGAAAACTCCCACCTCCTTCAAATCTTTGCTAAAATGTCACCATTTAATAAAGCCTACCACACCCATGCTATTTGAAATTGCAAACTACCCTCCACTCATTCACTCTAATCCTTATTTATTTCTTCTATCTACTATTACCTCCTAACTATATACTTTATCACATGAGATCATTTATTTTTTCATTAGGTTATCATTTATTGTACTCTCCTCTCACCAACATGTTTTCAAATTCTCCCAGCCACCTAGCACAGAGCCTATGTAGAGACAGAATTTGTTTTTGCCTTTGGACTCTACTCCACAGGCCACTCCAAATGTTACCCATTAGAGTGAAGGGGTTACATTAGATTATTGTCACCTCAAAAAAAGTCACCATGACAATGACGTGGATAGCTCAGACCACTATCTCCAAATTCCTTTAGCTCAGAATTTTCTAATAGGGTTTGCCACCAATAACTCAGGCTTCCTTTTTTATTTGAAGCACTTACTGCTACTAAGGAATCACTGATAAACTACATTCAGTTAAAAAGCAAACTCTATTGACAAGAAAGAGCCTTAGAAAAACAAAAAAGGGGAAAAAAGGAAAAAGTCACCACCATGCAATAAAAATAATAACAGTGAGGAAAAGGAGAAGGGGAAAGAGAGGCAGATGAAAGATGTTAATATTTTAATCCATTACATAGGGAAAAGATCTTCCTAATTGTCATATACCATTGCTACATACTGTCAAATACCAATTATTTTATTATATTCTTCTTTATTGATTAAGGTATTACATATGTGTCCTTATGTCCCCATTGCCCCCCACCCCCACCCCACCACTCATGCCCTCACAACCCTGGTGTCGGTGTCCATTGGTTAGGATTATATGCATGCAAACAAGTCCTTTGGTTGATCTCTCCCCCTTACTCCCACCCTCCCCTACCTTCCCTCTGAGGTTTGATGGCCTGATCGATGCTTCTCTGTCTCTCTGTCTGTTTTTGTTCATCAGTTTATGTTGTTCATTATATTCCACAAATGAATGAGATCATGTGATTTATCTTTCTCTGACTGGCTTATTTCGCTTAGCATAATGCTCTCCAGTTCCATCCATGCTGTAGCAAATGGCAAGAATTCCTTCTTTTTTAATACAGTGTAGTATTCCATTGTGTAGATGTGCCACAGTTTTTTAATCCACTCATCTGCTGATGGGCACTTAGGCTGTTTCCAAATCTTAGCAATGGTAATTGTGCTGCTATGAACATAGGGTTGCATATATTTTTTTCTGATTGGTGTTTCTAGTTTCTTTGGATATATTCCTAGAAGTGGATCACTGGGTCAAATGAGAGTTCCATTTTTAGTTTTTTAAGGAAACTCCATACTGTTCTCCACAGTGGTTGAACCAGTCTGCATTTCCACCAGCAGTGCACAAGGATTCCTTTTCTCTGCATCCTTGCCAGTACTTGTCATTTGTTGATTTATTGATGATAGCAATTCTGACAGGTGTGAGACGGTACCGCACTGTCATTTTGATTTGCACCTCTCAGATGATTAGTGACTTTGAACATCTTTTCATGTCTCTTGGCCTTTCTTATGTCCTCTTTCAAAAAATATCTACTTAGGTCTGTTGCCCATTTTTTGATTGGGTTGTTTATCTTCCTTTTGTTAAGTTGTATGAGTTCCCTGTAAATGTTGGAGATTAAACCCTTATTGGTGATAACATTGGCAAATATGTTTCCCACACAGTGGGTTTTCTCGTTGTTTTGTTGATGGTTTCTTTTGCTGTGCAGAAGCTTTTTATTTTGATGTAGTCCCATTTGTTCATTTTCTCTTTCGTTTCCAGTGCCCTAGGAGCTGTATCAGTGAAGATACTGCTTTGGCATATGTCTGAGATTTTGCTGCCTGTGGATTCCCCTAATATTATTATGGTTTCCCATCTTATGTTTAAGTCCTTTATCCATTTTGAGTTTATTTTTGTGTATGGTGTAAGTTAGTGGCCTAGTTTCATTTTTTTGCATGTATCTGTCCAATTTTTCCAACACCATTTATTGAAGAGACTGTCTTGACTCCATTGTATGTTCTTGCCTCCTTTGTCAAATATTAATTGAGCATAGTGGTTTGGGTTGATTTCTGGGTTCTCTATTATATTCCATTGACCTACATGTCTGTTCTTGTGCCAGGACCAGGCTGTTTTGAGAACAGTGGCTTTGTAATACAGCTTGATATCTGGTATTGAGATCCCTCCTACTTTGTTCTTCTTTCTCAGGATTGCTGTGGCTATTCAGGATCCTTTTTTATTCCAGATGAATTTTTGGAAAGTTTTTTCTAGGACTATGAAATATGCTGTTGGTACTTTAATGGGGAGTGCATTGAATGTATAGATTGCTTTGGGTAGTATGGACATTTTAATGATGTCGATTCTACCAATCCATGAACATAGTATGTTCTTCTTCTAGCTCTTTTTCCAGTGCCCCGTTGTTTTCTGAGCACAGGTCTTTTACCTCCTTAGTTAAGTTTATTCCTAGGTATCTTAATTTTTTTGGTACAATGCTAAATGGGATTGTTTTTTAATCTCTCTTTCTATAAGTTCACTATTGGTATTTAAAAATGCCATAGATTTCTTGGCATTAATTTTGCATCCTGCTACATTGCTGAATTCATTTA
Organism: Myotis daubentonii; assembly: GCF_963259705.1. Lineage (NCBI taxonomy): Eukaryota > Metazoa > Chordata > Mammalia > Chiroptera > Vespertilionidae > Myotis > Myotis daubentonii. The sequence goes on from NC_081842.1 coordinate 133,246,211, forward strand.
TTAAGTCTAAAAATTTTTTGATGGAGTCTTTAGGGTTTTCCATGTACAGTATCATGACACCTGAGAATAATGACAGTTTTACATCTTCTTATCCAACTTGGATGCCTTTTATTTCTTCTTCCTATCTAATTGCAATGGCTAGTACTTCCAGTACTATGTCAAACAGGAGTGGTGAGAGTGGGCATCCCTGTCCTGTTACTGTTCTTAGGGAAAATGGTTTTAGTTTTTGCCCATTGAGCATGATGTTGGCTGAGGGTTTGTCATATATGGCTTTTATTATGTTGAGGTATGATCCTTCTATTCCCACCTTGCTGAGAGTTTTTATCAAGAAAGGGTGTTGAATTTTGTCAAATGTTTTTTCTGCATCAATTGATATGACTGTGTGATTTTTATCTCTCAAGTTGTTTATGTGATGTATCACGTTTATTGATTTGTGGATATTGTACCATCCTTGCATCCCCAGGATAAATCCTACTTGGTCAAGGCATATGATCCTTCTGATGTAATGCTGGAATTTTGCTGAGGATTGCTGAGGATTTGCTAGAATTTTGTTGAGGATTTTAGCATGTATGTTCATGAGGGATATTGGCCTGTAATTCTCTTTCATTGTGTTTTCTTTATCTGGTTTTGGTATTAGGGTGATGCTGGCTTCATAGAATGAGCTTGGAAGTAAGTGTCCCTTCCTCTTGAACTTTTTGGAATAGTCTGAGGATGATAGGTTTTAGTTCTTCCTTGAATGTTTGGTAAAACTCCCCAGTGAAGCCATCTGGCCCCAGGCTTTTGTTTGTTGGAAGCTTTTTGATGACTGCTTCAAGTTCTTCCATAGTTATCGGCCTATTGAGATTTTTAGATTTTTCCTGATTGAGTTTTGGAAGGTTGTATTTTTCTAGTAATATGTCCATTTCCTCTAAGTTGTCTAGTTTTTTGGAATAGAGTTGTTCATAGTATTTTTAAACAATCCTTTGTATTTCTGTGGAGTCTGTTGTTATTTCTCCTCTTTCATTTCTGATTTTGTTTATTTGGGTCCTCTCTCTTTGCTTCTTGGTGAGCCTGGCTAGAGGTTCATCAATCTTGTTTATCCTTTCAAAGAACCAGCTCTTGGTTTCGTTGATCTTTTGTAATGTTTTTTTGGTCTTAATGTCATTTATTTCTGCTATGTTCTTTATTATCTCCTTCCTTCTGCTCACTCTAGGCTTCTCTTATTGCTCTCTTTCTAATTCTTTAAGTAAGTTGTAGAGTCATATGATTTAGTACTATCTTTTCTTGTTTTTTGAGGTAGGCCTGTAGAGCTATAAACTTCCCTCTCAGAACTACTTTCATTGGTCCCATAGATTTTGGATTGTTGTATTTTCATTGTCATTCATTTTCAGGATGTTTTAAATTTCTTATTTGATCTCTTTGGTAACCCAATCATTGTTTAATAGTATGCTATTCAGCTTCCAAGTGTTTTAATTTTTTATTGTTTTTATTGCATTTGACTTCTAATATTATGCCATTATGGTCTGAGAAGATGCTTAATATGATTGCAATCTTCTTGAATTTGGAGAGGCTTTGCCTGTGACCCAATATGTGGTCTATCTTTGAAAATGTCCCATGTGCACTTGAGAAGAACATATATTTTGTGGCTTGGGGTGAAATGTTCTGAAGATGTCAATTAAGTCCATCTGATCTAGTGAGTCATTTAAGATTGCTGTTTCTTTGCTGATATTTTGTCTACAGGATTTATCCAGTGATATCAGTGGGGCATTAAAGTCCCCTACTATGATTGTATTGTTATCTCTCCCTTGATATCTTCCAGGAGTTTTTTTTATGTATTTGGGTGCTCCTGCATTGGATGCATATATGTTTACCAGGGTTATATCCTTTTTTTGTATCAATCCCTTTAGTATTATGAAGTGGTGTTCCTTATCTCTTGTTAAGGCCTTCACTTTGAGGTTGTTTGTCAGATATAAGTATTATTGTTATCCCAGCTTTTTTTTTTTTCATTTCCATTTGCCTGAAAGATATGTTTCCATCCCTTCACTTTCAGTATGTGTGATTCCCTTGTTCTGAGGCGGGTCTCTTGGAGACAGCATATATATGGGTCATGTTTTTTTTATCCATTCAGCCACTCGATGTCTTTTGATTGGAGCATTTAGTCCATTTTCATTTAAAGTTATTTTTGATAGGTGCTTGTTTGTAGCCATTTTTATTTTTTGTGCCTGTGTTCCTTCTTCCCTTCTTATTTCTTCTTTTTACACCAGTCCCTTTAGCATTTCTTGCATTGCTGGCTTGGTAGTGATAAACTCCCTTAGCCTTTTTTTGTCTGTGAAACTCCTTATTTCCCCTTCAATTTTGAATGAGAGCATTGCTGGATAGAGTATTCTTGGATTCAGTCCCTTGCTTTGCACCACTTTGTAAATTTCCTTCCATTCCTTCCTGGCCTGATGTGTTTCTGTTGAGAAATCATTTGATAATCTAATGGGAGATCCCTTGTACGTAACTTTCTGTCTCTCTCTTACAACCTTTAAGATTCTCTCTTTGTCCTGAACATTTTCCATAGTAATTATGACATGTCTTGGTGTGGGTCTTTTCGAGTTCATCTTGTTTGGGACTCTCTGTGCTTGTGTGGCTTTTTTCTTTCCCACATCAGGAAAGTTTTCTGATATCATTTCTTCAAATAAGTTTTCTAACCCTTGTTCCTCTTCTTGTTGTTCTGGCACCCCTATTATCCGTATGTTGCTTCATTTCATGTTGCCCCAAAGCTCCCTTCGGCTCTCCTCCAGCCTTTTTTTTCTCCAATTGCAGTTCAGTTTGTGTGTGTTGTGCTTCCCTGTCTTCTAATTCACTAATTTTATCCTCTGCTTCTCCTAATCTACTGTTGAAACTTTCCATGGTGTTTTTTATTGCAGCTATATCACTATTTCTTCTTGATTCTTACATAAATTGTTGATTTTTTCATCCATCCAGTTAATGAACTGTATGACCCTCATTCTGAATTCTTTTTCTGACATACTAGTATTGCATGCCTCCATTTCACTTAGCTGCTTTTCTGGTGATTCTTCCCTTTTTTTCCTTTGGGGGTTTCTTTCTCTCCCTAATTTTGCTCTCACCGAAGGATCTGGGTGTCGAGTCATGCAGGTGCTGCTCCTCAGTTGGCAGTGGCTCCTCTGGTGGGCGCTGCTTGCAGCAGTGGTTGCTCCTCTGGCTGGTGGGGGCAGGCTGCTCATGAAGCTGCTGTTCCTCAGACTGGGACGGTCACTCACAAGGCTGCTGCTCCTCGGATGGGGCGGGCTGCTCACGGACTGCTCCTCCTCGGAGGGGGGTGGGCTTCTCGTGCGGCTAAGCTCCTCAGATGGGGGTGGGCTGCTCACGCTGCCGCAGCTCCTCATATGGGGGAAGGTTGCTCACAGGGCTGCTGCTCATGCAGCTGCTGCTCCTCAGATGGGGTGGTCACTCATGACACTGCTGCTCCTCAGACAGGAGTGGGCTGTGCAGGGCTGCCACTCCTCGAATGTGGGCAGGCCGCTCATGGGTCTGCTGCTCCTCAGACGGGGGCAAGCCACGTGAGGCTGCCACTCCTCGGCCTGGGGCAGGCTGCTCACGTGGCTTCTGCTCATGTGGTTGCAGTGCTCTGGGCATTCTCCAGGTGTCCTCTGCTCTTCCTGGCTGTGAATTGTCTCACCAGCTATGTCTACTTCACCAATTCGGAGTTGGTTGTTATTTAATTTAATTGCTTGTTCTATCTGCTCTGAGACAAGGCTTAGGACACATCCATCTATTCTGCTGCCATTTTGTCTCCCCCAAATATCAATTATTTTAAACTCCAAATGAAAAATAAGAAAACCAATAGATATGGTAGAAATTGAGGCCCCAAATCAGTATCAGAATGGTCATTTTAGGCCTTAATAACTTAGGCAAGTGTTTTACTTTTGCATAGAGATATCAGACAATGCTTTTAATTAGGCTTCTAAAAGCTAGAAGACTTAATTATATGAATTTCTCTATCATTAATTTTCTTCCCTAAACATTCAACTCTCGAGACCCTATACTTTCTATATTTGCTTTTTAAAAAACTCTAGTCTGTTGTTTGACACAAATGCATTTTGTTTGACTTATGATCAGGAATCAAAAATTTCATATTGATTTTGGCAAATCTTGGCTTCTTAAGTGAGATTTTGAAATTTATAAAGAAACACATTTCCAATTTTCTGTTGCAGATCATATAAGCATTAATGAGCAGAGTTCTAAAACCTCACTCCTGAGAACAGAGCCCCAACCCTGGATAATCTAGTTGAGCTCCTCTGACTCCCTTAATTCTAGTTTGTTTGTAAGTATAACTGACAGACTGTTAATTCTTCACCAGGAGCAGGTGAGAGAGAAGAATGAGGACGCTTCTTCCTTAGGGAAATGAAGTAAAGAATGATGAAATAGAGCTGATGTAATCTAAGGTAAAAAAGAGGGAATGTCATTTGCTCATTCAGCATCTGGTTTAACTATTATTAGATATCAGCTTTATAACTGTAAGTTTGTAGACACAGGACTAGAGGGAGGATACAGAAAATATCAGCTCTGCTGGTTAAGGCTCAGCAGAATGCCTTGAACAATATTCAAATAATGGCTAAATGAATGAACAAATGAGTGAATGAATTAATGAGTCCATGAGAGACACAACATGCAAACATAGAAAATCAAGTAACAAGATAGGAACTCCTTGAGTAAATGTTAAGTAGTAAGCACCTCATAGTTCAATTTTTTTAAATTTTCCCTGTAAACTAAAGGGACAGGGAAGGTGACTTAGAGAAAGTATGACTTATATAAGTATTTAAAAGAGTGATATTATATTTATTGTTGCAATATTTACAGTAACAGAGAATAAGGTAAACCACAAAAGGAAATTAGTTAACCAAGTTATGGAACTTCATACAATAAAATACTATATATATCTCTAAAAGTAATGTAAAGGAATTTTTAACATGAAAAGTAATTATTTTTCAATCTTCACCCAATGACATGTTGAGAGGGAGAGAGAGAGAGAAAGAAAGAGAGAGAAACATAAGAAATATCAATCTGTTGCCTCCCATATGTGCCCCAGAACCTACAACCCAGGTATGTACCCTGACCAGGTATCAAACCAGCTACCTTTCGGTGCACAGGATGACACCCAACCAACTAAGCCACTCTGGCCAGGTGAAAAAAATATTTTCAATATATAATTAAGTGGAAAAAAGGTTTACAAATGAGTGTAGGTAATGAAGTTGTTTGTAAATAAAAAATATAAATGAATGAATATACATAGTTGTTAGTCATGATGTCGCTGTTAATATTATTTCTTCTATTTTGTAATGAATATGTATTATAATTGTTTTCATAAGAAAAGGTATATATGTTTTAAGTTATGTGGTTGTGGGCTGAAAAAGGGTTTCCCAGAGAGGCTCATGCCCTAATCCCTAGAACCTGTAAATATGTTGTGTTACATAGCAAATGTGTAGATGGAGTTGGGGTTGTTAATCAGCTGACCTTAAATTAGAAAGGTTATCCTGGATTATCTGGGTGGGCCCAATCATGTGAGTGCTTAAAAATGGAAGAGGCCACAGAGAAGTAAGTCAGAAAGATGTGTCCTGAGAAGGACTCCACCTGCCATTGCTGGCTTTGAAGATTCAGGAAGAAGGCCACCAGCCAAGGGTGCTGCAACCTATAAATACTCAGATTGGTCCTCAGTTTACAGCCAGCAATGTAATAGGGACCTCAGTCCTGCAACCACAAGGAAGTGAATTCTGCCCATAACCCAAATGAGCAGGAAACAAATTCTCCCAAACAGCCTCCACAAAGGAGCATAGTCAGCCGACACCTTGGTTTTGTTTTAATGAGACCCCAATCGGATTTCTGACCTACAGAACTATGAGAGGATAAATGTGTGTTGTTTCAAACCACTAAGTCTGTGGTAATTTGTTACAGCAGCAATAGACAATTAACATAGTTGAGAAGAATTTGGAAATAGAGAGAGGATGAGGGGAACAAATTTCACTCAGGGGTAGAAATGCACGTGACATGCTGGGAGACCCAATAGGAACAAAGGTTAATAGAAGGGAGAGTGAGAGGCAGATTTGGGAGGTGCAGGTTAGAGAGCAGGGGTCAGCTGTCCTCTGCCTCTGTGAGATGCCCATATGGAAGCTACCTTCTGAAAGTGAAGGAGAAGGTTGTGGGGTGGGAAGGAGGAAAGGGCTTTACCGGGAAAATGAGTAACTGGTGAAAATGAGGCCGAGTTTTAAGAGGGTTGAAAACCCCCTCATGGAGAGGGGCAGTCTAGGAAACAAAGGGAAAATGACTGAAAAGGCGACCAGCCAGCAGCAAAGAGCCAACTAAAGTGATCTGGGCCAGGCGGGGCCAGCAGCACTAATTGGCCCAGGAGCCAACTGAGGGGGTGATCCTCATCAACTGATGGGGATCGGCAAGAACCCGTGGTGAAAGCTACATGTAATCACGATCCCAGGAAAATAACACTCACCCTCAGCCCTCTTATTCTTCTAGGTTAGGATTGAGTGGTGACAGATGGCAAAACTGTTCAATCGTTCCTTCAGAATGAGAGCCTGTGTTCTTCAAAGTGACCAGGCCGTACACAAGCAGTGTTTGTGTAAACAGCAGCCTATTGGCCTCACATTTCACCAAATCTAAAGAAAGTGAATGGCTGTATTGAATTCTATTTTTTTTCCTTGTTTGTTGCTTTATTACATGAAGTTTGGATCAAATCCTACATTTAATATAAATACAAGTTGATCTGCTAAAATATTATGAAAAAGATCGTTAATTCCTAGAAAAGTAGTCATTCCTGAAACCTGAAATGTTCTGGGTTTTGATAGACTGCCAATGGCACTTTGTTTGGATTAGAATTAAGCATCTGCCAAATTGGAAACTGTAAGACTCAATCTCAAAAGATTTTCTTACAAATTTAATATAAGATTTTAAGCAACTCTTCTCAAACACTCTAGCAAAAATGAGTATTTTCTACATTAAAAAATATGGCAAATTTATAAGCCAGTTACTTCCCACAAAGTTCGAGAGGAGGAGGAAAGAGAGATAGGCCAAAAATTACCTTATTTTCCTGATGCAACTTCAGAAATACGTGTAGTTCCAGAATGGTGGGGGAGAGGGGAGCAATATTAGAGGTAACAGATTTTACCAGTCTCTAATTTACAGTATGACAATCAGCTAAGCACATGTCAATGCACCTTAAGTCAAATAAAGAAGGATGGACCATCACAGCCCTTCTGGGAAGGGGAACCAGGAGATCATCATCACCATGACTTTCACTAATGAGAGGGGCCATGTGCCAGGCCTTTGCCAAACACCTTCTCAGATATTAACTAGCTCAAAAGAGCCATGGGAGACACAAGTCATATCCTCCTTTTTTTACAGAATAGGAAGCCAGGGGCAGAGTGGATAAGGGTTTATTTCTCCCCAGCCACCCAAGGCAAAGTAGACCTTGTCATTCTCATTTTCATTACCCTGTTTTATTATTTTCTTAATTATGTCTATCTCTATCAGGAATTATTCAGTGTATCTGTTTGCTTCTAGGCTCCTGGATGATGCTTGATAAATATGTATCAGGTGGATGAAAGAACTTGCCCAAGGCCCCACAGCTGTTGGCACCAAGGCTAGCATTTGAATTCTCTTCTCTCCAAATCCAAAGATATCTACATATTTAAAGATTTTTTTTATTTAAAAAAAAAACTACTTACTTAGTAATCCTATATAATAAAAAGCTAATATGCAAATAGACCAAACGGTGGAACAACCAGAACAACCAAACAACTGGTCGCTATGACGTGCGCTGACCACCAGGGGCCATGTGAAGAACATGGCAGGATGGCAGGCGTTGGCCACAGCGGGATGGTGGAGGAGGTGAGCGGGGGCAACAGACCAAGGCCAGGCACCAGTTACTGTCATCAAGGTAAGCCTCTGGTGTTTACTGAAAATTCTTTGCTTCACTGCACTGTGGTCCCACCTAGCACTTGCACCTGCTACCAGAGCCAACGCTTGCACCCACTGCCTGCGCCAACCCCACTCACACCCGCTGCCAGCACCCAGCACCGGTCCTGATCTCTTGGTGCTGTCAGTGGATGCAAACAGCAGCTGCCGGCCCAATTGCCCCTGAGGGCTTCTCCACCTCCCCCTGCTCCTAAGGGGTGATTGGGGCAGCAGCCACTGCTTGCACCCATTGTCAGCGCCGGCCCTGCTCATACCCGCTGCTGGTGCTGGCCCCAATCGCTCCATGCAATCCGCAGGTGCGAGTGGGGCCAGCGCTGTCAGCGCATGGGAGCGGCAGCAGTGTGGGCTGCCAGTAGACAGGGGACCAGGGGCCATGGTGGAGGGGCCAGGCAGGGGCAAGGAAGATGGGCTGAAACCCTCCCCTGTGCCCACCGCCACCTCACAGCCCACAGTTCCTTTCAAGGTGCATAAATTCGTGCACTGGGCCCCTAGTGAAATGATAAGATGTCTGGGATATGCTTTAAAATAACAGAGGGAATGGGGGTTGTGTGCAAATGAAACAAAATTGAGCTGGGTTAATAATTGTTGAAGTTGGGAGATAAATAGGTGGAGGTTTATTGCAATAATCTCTACATTTGTATATGTTTGAAATTTTTCATAATAAAAAGGTTAATTTAAAAAACAAAGAAAATTTCAGCACTCATTTTTTTTATCTCTTTTCCTGCAATAATCTTTGCTATTGCCAGTCTAAATTTCATTCTCCTTATGCTATTCTACCTAAAGAATTTCTATTCCCCTTATTGCCTTTTCTTCCCCATTTCTTTGACTCATGTATAGTAGGAAAATTTGTATTTTTCCCTGAACACTTCTACATATAAAATATTACCATATTCTCAATTTTGTTCAATAACAAAAAGCAGGAACTTCATTTCAAAACTGTATATGCACAAATTAGTGAGTTTATGCACAACTTTAATACATTTAATGGTTTAAGTAAATTTTTAAATTTATGTATCAAGAGAATTGCAACACAGAACACATCTGACTCATTATTTAAACTATTAAATATAACATTTCATTACTCACTAAATGTTCTTCTGAGATAAGCAAGCAAGCAGTAACACCTACTCAAGGCAATTACAAGAAATAAGACTGGCTTTACACTCCAAAAAATATATAAATGTATTGCTTTTACTTTCATTCTTATTCTCATCATCTTTCTATCATAGTGACTATTTTCATTCTGATGTTTGTCACCTGAACCCAAATGTTTTAGGAGCAGCAAGGTGCCCAGCCCCAGGGAGATGATCACTCTCTCACTCTCTCTCACATCTAAGAATATCCCTGTAAAACCATCTGCCAATGAGATACACATGAAAGTCCACTCAGGCTCTATCAAAATTTTAGTATTTGTTTATTAGGGGACAGAAGAAGTTGGCATGTCCTTTCCCCCAACACACACACACACACACACACACACACACACACACACACACACACACACAGTGTATGTGTTAAAAATACATCAAATGTTAACCTTAAAGCAACCTTAGGGATTAAAGTCCATCCCTATCCTTTGTCATATTAGGAAACTGAATCCCAGAAAGGTTCAGTGGCTTGGTAAAATTACAAGCTAGAAGACACTTAAGACCCAATTATTTTACTCAGAGAGGAGGTTTATTATAGCAGGAGTTAATTAAATTAGATAGTAGAACAAGAGTCATCAAATCACAGCTGAAAACTGACTGGCCCTCTGTTGAAAGGGGATAATTAAAGAGAAAGGAAATAGAACTCAGTCTGCTTTAAGGGTAGAGGGCAGGTCCAGCAGTTGGTTTGAACCATGAGAAGAATGGATGCAAACACAGATGCTATAAGTTATTGACTGCATAGTTACAGCACTTAAGGAAGTAACTGTAATACGTTTTCTGATAATGGAAAGTGCCTTGTTTGAAGGTATGCTTAGGTGTGCAAGACAGAATTTTGCCACAAATGTGGCTGAATGGTCTTTGAATCTATGAAGCAAATCCAGCTGATTTGAAACTTTAGAGTAAGAATATCTCAGAAGCTCATTTATAAGAGTGGATACTAAAGACAGGTTACCAATTTGTTCCTAGGTGGTGTTTCTTTGAGTCACTCTCCATGTGATTATCACTGCTCTGCAGTGGATGGCCTGGGAGAGACCATCCACAGAGGTTCTCAGGTGGCATTCATGGATCTCTATGGAATCTAGAAATGCACCATATTCCAATGTGTTTTCTGAGGAGAGAGGGTCCACCGTTTCATTAGATTCTCAAAGAAGTTTCTGACTCTAAAAGGGCTTAGGATTCTATTATTAGGCTTTGCGACTCCAAACTTACTCCATGGATAGAAGCATGGTCAATGCATAAACAAGGCCATTGCACAGGTGGGCTTCTCCCAGCTTCTCTTCTTGAGGTGACCAATAATTTATGCCAAGCAAGTAGAAATGCAAATTTCACTGATTGCATTACATTTTCCCTAAAAGTAGGGCAAAAAGGTGAAAAAATATAAGTTGTCAACAGGTACAGTTTTGTACTTACTTGTAAGTGAATTGAAGTATAGACAAAATATAGTGCAGAAAGTGTCGATAAAAATCACTATTTTATCCGGCACCAGCGGCTTCCTCACAGTAGCATTTCTCGGCCTGCCCACAGTTGCCTAGGGTAATGTGAGAAAGCATGTGGAAAGCATGATTAATGGTTCCCACTTATCTTCTATTAAAATGCCTAGCGGCTTTTGAATATAGGTACCTGAACATTTTAAATGAATTAATTTATTTTTATTAAAATCAGTGTATCCTAACACTAAATTGCTTTAGCACTTTGCAAAAAGTCTATAACACTAATTTATGAAGTGAGTTTTCTAGCTATGCTTGGCCTGGACATTTCTTCATGAAAGATTCAACTTTCTCTTTTTAAAGCTCAGAGCTTTTGTTTTTCCTGCATATGAATTCTTTCCCCAACTGGCAATTTTCTTCTACCTCCCTCATTTAAACACTGTGCTTTCTAAATGTGCCATGGGATTGTTTAGCATTATGCTGTCAGCAGTTCACAAGAAAAGAGTATATTTTATTTGAAACAGGATGAAAATGACATCTGTCATACTTCTGTTTAGTTTGTGAGAAAGGGGATATATAAATACAATGAATACTAAATAAAATTGACAAAATAAACATGGGCTACCTATAGAGTACCAGGAACTGTGGATAATAATAATAGTAATAATAGATTGATCCCTATAGGGGATGTAGGAGGCAGCCAATTAATGATTCTCTCTCATCATTAATGTTTCTATCTCACTCTCCCTCTCCCTTCCTCTCTGAAATCAATAAAAATATCTATAATAATAAAAGTTGCCGAAACCGGTTTGGCTCAGTGGATAGAGCGTCGGCCTGCAGACTGAAAGGTCCCGGGTTCGATTCCGGTCAAGGGCATGTACCTGGGTTGCGGGCACATCCCCAGTGGGAGATGTGCAGGAGGCAGCTGATTGATGTTATCTCTCATCGATGTTTCTGACTCTCTATCTCTCTCCCTTTCTCTCTGTAAAAAATCAATAAAATATATTTTTAAAAAAAATAAAATAAAATAAAAATAAATAAATAAAAGTGTAATATGTTAATTAGACTGGGTGTCCTTCTTGATGAAGCTGGGGCTGCAAAGGAAGCCCAGGTCCCAGGTGCCAGAGGGAAGCCGGTGCTGGCAGCTGGGGGAAGGAAGGCCTACTCTTGCATGAATTTCATGCATC